>NW_011887828.1:26657-45492 GCF_000806365.1 Fopius arisanus
GAATCTACTAAAACTGGTGAGAAAAGCTGGCCTAGAATTATAGGGATCAGAAGGACAACGGAGCCACAATAGCCCAGTAGGGGTTCGGTGACAAGAGGGCAGCAAATGCCTATCCGTATTTTTAACCATAACCATAACCATTGGTAGATGTCTCCCAATTGCATAGTGAAAGATTGGGATGGCGATGAGCTCTCAATTTAGCGGGCGAAATGGGCGGGGGGCACAAGAAGTAGAATGAACGCATACCGAAATCATTTTTTTCAAAAGATCTCAACATCAAAATTAAACTCTGCAACGTTCATCCCACTTCTTGTACCTGCCCTTATCTTGCCCGCTAAATTGACGGTTCATCGCCACCTTAATTTTTCGCTATCTAATTCGGAGAGATCTGCCAATTATGAGATAAAGAAATTAAAATTGAAAAAAATCTAAAAAATAGTTGAAGATTTTTCAGAGAAGAAATAGTATATTGCTCACCTAGGGAGGAAAAGTAGACGAGTACCTTCCTCGCCTTCGGCTCGGGTGGTAATTTTGCACGTGGGAAATGCTTGTCTGATTATCCTCCCGAGGGTTGCATACGATGTTTCTGCCGAAATGCGGCGAAAGTGACGTTGAGAATGCTCACTTTCGGCGCATGTAGGCAGAAAATGTAATACATATGCCTCATGTGCTGCGTACGGAATAATTTACATTCAGCATACTTCCCCTCCGCCCCTCCTTCTTTTTATGGTGAAGTGACAGCTGATCACCACCTCAATTCCTCTACACTAGCACCGCCGCGGCCGCGACGTTGATGACATTCTCATCACATGTCAGATCAGGGGTCCCGTTTGATTATAGAATCGAATGAAAAATGATCGATTATCGAAAATAATTTTTTTATTAAAAAAAAAACAAAAATAAATTAGGTTATTAATTATTTATTGGTTACTCATTAGATCATATCCGTTTTTATCTTTGTTTGTCTTAATTGAATAAAATAAAACAGAAATATTCGAATATTACAATTGGCCTTAGCTAAGAAAAGAAAAAGATCTTTAATTCCATTGTTTTTTACATAAAATTAAATTCCAATCATTTAAAAATATGTATATCTATTCTATCTGCATACGGACATTTTTCGAGATTAATGAAAACTTTTAATGAAAAATAAAATACACTTAAAAAATGAAAATATACTCCGTATGAATTTAGTCGCTCATGTGAGTCCACCATGCATTGCCCAAAACTCACCGGAGAATGTGTGCCGCCATATTCAACATGGCGATGAGCATAAACCATGATCGCGCGATCAATGGGACTACACCATGACAGTTTTCACGGGTGAATCTTTTTTATTGGGAAAATAATCTTAAAAATATGTAATAATTTTTCCGAGAACGACTTTGTGAAATAATACCCCACCAACCGCACAGGAAGATATTTTTTTGTATCCCCCCCCCCCCCCCCCCCCCCCGTCAAATCAGATATTTCCAACTTGTGCTTTTGTACAATTATCCTTCCATTTTAATGAAGAAGCGCGGACTTTATATTTTTGGTTTCTTTTTAACTTATTTGACAGCCTACATGCATTTTTGTGGTGCAGCTGTTTCCTGCAGGACTGCACCAATGTTCCAGATGTAAAAAACGCGAAAAAAGCCATCTATACGAGATAATCAGAGACTCCATTCGGCCCTTAATGTAAATAATTATTATGAAAAAAGAATACTGAAGTCTTTTAACCTCAACAATTAGTTGAAATCGTACGGTCCGCTTCTTTTTTGCGCATGCAGCTCTATCCAAGACCCACCATGCACAATGGGTTTAAATGTACGCTCTGCGCTGTTACTAACAGATTGTAGGCTTCAACTTTCGAGACTTTCGATTCGATTCCATATAAATGGCCATCTCCCTTTTGAATAGGATATAAAAAAGGATAAAAAAAAAGAAGAAGAGAGAATTAAGGCTGTTATCTAATTATCTACACTGAGGGAAAAGAGAATTACTCCTCAAAAAATCCTTGTAAAAATACTAGAGTCACGAGCCCACATGAAGCGAGGAAGGGGAATTCGATCACGGACGAGCGATGGGTGAGTCACATGACAAAGCTCCTGGGGGGTGTTAATAGCGCGAGGAATGGAAATAGAAACTGGGAGGGGGGGGGAGGAGAGGATCGAGGTAGAGGACATCGATAGGGACATCTCATACCTAGAGCTGAGCGGGGCCCTGAAGGCACTAAAGAATGGGAAAGCAGCGGGGAGGATGGCATTAGTGGCGAATTTTTGAAAAACCTACCGGAGAGCTGGAAGGTTGAGTTGTGGAAAATCGTGCAGAAGGGATGGGAAGCCGGGATCTTGGTGAAGGGGTGGCAAGTAGCGCGCATCTTCCCCATCCACAAGGGGGGGGACGAAAACGAAGTAGAAAATTATAGGGGGATTTCCCTACTAAACCTGGGATATAAGCTGCTAGCCAGCATCATGGCCAGGCGACTAGGTAGCTGGCTAGAAAGAGAGGGGAAACTCAGGGAGAGCCAGGGGGGCTTCAGAAGAAGAAGGGGAACTAGGGAACAGATTTTCATTTTGAACTCGTTGATCGGAAACAGAATAAAAAACAAGGGAGGTAAGCTCTACACAGCTTTCGTCGATCTGAGAGCAGCGTTCGATACGGTTGACCGAGATCTGCTCTTAGAGAAGATGTGGAAACTGGGTATCAGGGCGCGTTTTTACGAAATGGTAAAAGCGTTCTACGGGTGCACGGAGAATGAAGTCATCACAGGGACGGGGATAACGGGGAGATTCACAACAAGCAAGGGAGTCAGGCAGGGATGTCCTTTGAGCCCAATTCTCTTCAACCTGTTCATCGATGACATTGATGACAGATGGGAGAGGAGAAATGAGGGTGGGTCCGTCATAGGGAAAACAAAAGTCTATTGCCTGAAATACGCAGACGATATCGAAATTGTGGCCGAGGACGCGAGGGGGTTGCAAAACATGTTAGTTACGGCCGAGCGATACTTCACAAAAAATAAACTCGAAATCAACGTAAACAAAACCAAAATCATGGTCTTCAGGGGTGGGGGGCGAAGGAAAAAGGGGGAGCTCTGGATAATTGGTGGGAAGCCAGTGGAAGTGGTGAACAATTTTAAATACCTTGGATACTGGTTCACATCCAGAAACTCAAGGGAGGGGCACATCCGAAAAATGGCCGGCAAAGGGATCAAAGCGACCAATGCAGCATGGGGCATCGCGGCAAGGGCAGGGCTACACACCCTTAAGAATAGGCTATATATCCTGAACACCCTGGGAAAGGCAGGGGCAATGTATGGAACGGAGATCTGGGGACTGAAGAAAAGGCCAGCAATGGAACGAATACAAGGAAGGGTTATAAAAATGGGGATGGGGGTGGCTAGAATAACACCAGATTACCTGTGGAGAGCCGAGAGCGGGAGAGAAAGCGTTATCTTTGAGACCAGAAGGCGAGCGCTCCAATTCTTGGGAGAGGTGAGCAGACTGGAGAAGGACAGATTAGTTCAAATCTGCCTGAGGGAGGAACCGAGGGCGCTAAAGAACCGACACCCCTCGACTTGGGGCAAAGAGCTGGAGGAAGCGCTGGAGGACTGGGAAGTCAACGAATTTACGGAGATCCTAAGCAAGGGGGAACTCGAGAGGAAAGAGTTTAGGGAAAAGACAGAGGAGTACCTAAACAGAGGGAGAGAAAAGACTAGAAGGGAAGACAGGGAGAGGACCAACCATTCTAGGTTCAATCCAATGTACAAGCACTTGAAGGGGAGGGATGATGACGCCTGCTACTGGGAAATGAGGGAGGTCTCATGGGGGGATAAAGTGATGTGGGCGCGACTGCGTTGTGGTAATGTGGGAAAAGCCGGAAACAAAGGCTACGATGACGTATCCTGCAGGATGTGTGCGGGAGCCTCGGAGGACCTTGACCATATCCTGGCCTGTGATGGTATCAAAGGGGGGGCCGTGAAGGAAGCATGGGATAACTGGAAGAAGCTAAGAAGGGGGGAGTCAATTGCGGAGCTACTGGGGGGAAGGCCAATCTCAGAACTTTGCAAATTCTATAGGAAATGGGAGAAATTACTGAGGGTAAGGGAGGGGGAGCAGGCAGGAACACATAGTGCTACCCTATGACAACCCCCTGGATCGTATTTTCACATTGTGTCTATTTTCGACTAGACTGAGGCTTTTGTTCACAGCTAGTCCCATCTAGGATTGAAGGAGTGGAAGCCGAAGGGAAACTGAGAGCTGTAACGAATATTTCACGGCCGAGGAGTACTTTCTTTTAACCGTCTCGATGGCGTGGGTGATGGCACGCGGGTCCCCGGTTATTATTATCCTTTTTCTTTTTCTTTTGTCCTAAGGTACAACGAATAGGACACTCCAAGCCCTCTGATCTCCAGCGAAAAAAGGCCAAAGACGGAGGCAATTAATTAAATAAGTACTAGGCTAAGCTTAAGTTAACGCATAATGCAATGCTATTATTAATATAAGAGCCCTTATGGCGGTTATGTTTTTGTGATGAAAACAGTTTGTAACTAGTTGTAACATGGATGTACTGAATAAGCTTTAAGACAGGGTTTTAGCAGCTAAGGGAAGGGAACAAAAAAAAAATGTAAAGACCCGAAAGGGTATACATATGGAAATATATTATTATTACTAGAGTCACGAGCTCATATGTTTTCTGTGATCAATACATTGATAGAATGAGTCAATTTGGTTTCTTAACAAAAAATCTTGATTTCTGAAAGGTTTTCACGTGCTCAGCCCAACATTATATTTTCCTTGGTCATTTTCAGCTAACGAGTCATTTGAGCAGTTATTTTTCCTCTCAGTACAGAAAAATATTAAATAATAGGGGAAGTCTTGGGCTCGTCGTCAGCGTGCTGGCCCTATGACCAAAGCGTCCCAGTCGCGCAAGTTCGAGTCCCGAAGATGAAGACTTGTTCATTGTCAGAAAACGAACTGATAGCCTCTAGAGTTTAATTATAAGTTGGCTGGTACTGGGAAGGATTGGTAATATCATTGGCCACCATCCAATTAATTGATTAATTTTACTAAATGAACAAAAGTGCACGGGTAATAAGTAGATGAGTTTATATTTACATCGTTTGGAGTGTCTCCATAACAAGTACAATAAAATGGCGCTAATCTATCATTTTACAAGTGATATAATTTGTTTTTTATACACGATACTTGTTTTAGTTATCTTAAAGCCTACTGTTCATATAAACGTGATTTTCACATTTCATCAATTACCAGCAATTATCCTCGGAGTCCTCCCCACAATATCAATGATCCGTTCATCCGTATCTCCCTCTATCCCTCATGGCCGTTAATATGTGTATTATATACAATTTCATAAATGAAAAAAAAGAAAGTAATTGAACATATACATTATATTTCCTCAACTATAGATTTACTTTTAACTATATTATGCTCTCATAAAACTCGTATGATATGGAGGAAGTTCATCTCATTTGTCATTAAATGAGCTTTATATTTCACATTTGAATGTATTCTTCCCCATTTATCCTTACAGAGATCACAGTATACAAGAAGTCAGATACATATTTCAATTTTATTAAATTCGTTTTCACATAGTTCTTTTCGGTTCATTAAATTTTCACTCGCGAATGAATCGCACATTGCGATGTATGTGAAAAAATACACTTAATTCTTAAAATCACGATTTTTCCATATATATTTATTAACGTCCAAATTATCTTATCAACGAGTGGAGATAAGCAACCCCTTTGAATTGTACCTCGGTGGCTCGAATTTTTTTTCTATTTCTTTTTTTTTTCAGAAAAAAAATAGCGAAATAATCGGTCAATAACTATGATTTTTCAGTTTACAAATATCGAATATAAATTTTGGTATTAAAAAATATATGTAATATATTTTATATGTATATATTTATATATAAATTTAAATATAACTCTGGCCCCGGATTTTTTTTTAATAGAATTAATTTTTCCTACGGTTTTTTTTAACCTTTCACCTCACTTCAGATAGAATTTATCTTTATCAAATTGCTTCCTCTCTATTATCAATCTACTTATAATGTATCATTACTCTTACAGTCATTACGAGTAAAAATCTATTTACATTAGCCATATATTTCTTATGTATTTCTAAAAAAAAGTTATAGTCTATCATTGAAATTGCAACCTGCCAAACGTATTTGCACGCTTTTAGTATTAAACAGGACGACAATAAAAAATATTAGAGGATTTAATCCCCTAAAAATGAAAGAGTTAACGTACTGAATGGAAGCTCGATAAGACTAAATTAAAATTTAGGGAGAAGTCGGGGTAGAATGGACGTTTCTATATCGTTAAAATATTGGTTTTCCTTACTATTGTTAATATATATCAATAGGGAATAGACCATATCACATTAATGCTACTGAACTGTATATAAATGGAGCTTGAAATGAACGAGTTTTATTTTGAGATTGATTTCACCGATAGTTCATTCTAGAAGATGAAAAATAGGAAATAAAAATATTCCCATTGTCTAGTGAGAGTTAAATGCGATGTCCATTTTATCCCATCTTCCCCCGTTATTCTCACGTACCCAAATTTCATACTCATTCTCTTTAAGTGATAAGGTAACGTTCTTGGCACAGATTCGGGAGAAAATTAAATGATGCAATTTATTTGATAATTAATATCCCAGGTTCATCTCCTCTTCGAACCCATTTATTGAATGACATTTTATCGTTTCCAAATGTTTTTATCAAAGTTTCTAATAATTTTGAAAAAAAAAACACATTTGGGCAAATTTGTGAGGGAAAATTGAAGGCAAAGTGAAGAATGAACAATCTATTGGAAAACTGATTCATGGAAAATCGATAAAATAACACGCGTTGGAATATTCATGGAAAATCCAACTGGAATCTCATATGGTATTGCAGAACGTATATTAAACCAGATCGTCGGGTTATTCGATTATGGGGTAAAGATGAAGCGTTTCTCTTAAACAATCGGAAAATATTTCAGGAAGGAACGTCCGACCACTCACGGAGATCGAAGAATTTTTTTTTCCTCAAACCACTGTTTCAAAATCGATTTTATTTTATTTTATTTCACTATTCCAATGCTGAAGAGAGGATTGCATATTTTCGGTCCTATGGATCAGTCTTTTCTCGACATAAATTCACATCGAGGCCCAAAAGACACGAGTAAGATAAAACGTTACTAACGTTTTTAATCCTCATTTTACTTATGAATTCTCTTTAGTGGGAATTCACCGAAAAATCATCAATTTTCCCTGAGCATCCAAATACAAGCAAATTATATTCAATTCATATTCGTTGGACGTCAGAGAGAGTATAATTGAGTAAATGCTACCACTCACGTGTTATTTCGTTTTTTTTATCGTTACAAAATAACAACGGGAACGTAACAACGATTGTCAACCAAGAGGGAGAGTAAAATGGTGATATTTCTAGTCGCTGTTAAGTCTCACGTCACTTCCTCTCTTCCGACTCTTGATTAGTTTTAACCAGATTGTAAGCGTGGCTGCGGTATTTTGCTGGTGGATCGAGAAGCGGCAGAGGTTGTACATGTGATTGTTCACACGAGGGTTGGTTCATACTTGACATTGAGAGATCAGTTGGCATGTCAACTTCCGGCTCCATGCCGTTTGATATAGTATTGTCCTCGTCGGGCTCGGATTTTATTCTCATTTGTTGGCGGAGGAGGGATATATTTTTTATATTCTTCAGTTCTGTTGGATTGCGGAGAAACCTGAACGAGAAGAATCCCTGATTAATCTGCCTGACAACTAATTAATTCAATAGATAATCATGGAAGTGTCAAAGAACTGTTTTTATTATGATATCAAAAATTTTAACTAAAAATTCATATTCACTAGCTGTGAAATTAATGCGTGATTTTTAATTGCACAATTGAAGAAAGTCTTTGCATAGATGTGAACCGGTTTTTAGCGATATACTTACTGGTAGCAATGACGTTCTCCCTGGACTTTCCTCAAGATGTTAACTCTGTAGTAATAACGCAGTGCCCTACTCATTTTGTCGTAATTCATTGATAAATGGTTTTTCTGGATTCCCCAGAGTCTTGCGAGTCCAGGAGGATCAACTATTTTGAATACACCAGTTTCTCGACTCTTCCACGCGATATAGTGGGTGTATCTCTGACTGGGATCGTTCAATAATTGCTGTAGGAAATCCCATAAAAGTCTTCCATCTACAAAAAAAAATGAATGTTATCACTGACTAACAAATTTTTACATTCCCAATAAGCGACAATAAAAGGAATAATGTAAGGTGGTCAAACTTCAAAATGAAGGAATGTCTTCACAAGACAAAACAAGAAAGTGTCAATAAAAAACGAAATTTTATTTTTCTCCTGCATCTTGACGTATATATTTCCTTTAAAGAAAAATATATGTATTTATTTATCGCCAAAGAATTAGTTAAAAAAAAAAGAAAAATACTCAAAAGTGAGACGGAGAGAAGCACCATCCGTTTATGTTATTTCATTAAATTGAAAAAAGGTTTCACCTAAAGACAAAAGATCATCTATTCAATTTTATATTTTATTTGAATTGTTGTGTGCATCGCTGTTTTAAACACATAGCTCCAAGTCTCTTGTAATTTCACTCATTACACTATTTGCATAGTAAGACGTCTTTCAAGGAAGGTAGGAAGGAAAAATTTTCGAAATTTTGTCTAGAATTTTTTGCCTTTTGGTAATTAATCATTTCTAGAGACCCAACTAGAAGAGAAAAGGTACTATATCTACGGTATGATAAATTTGGCAATAACTTATTGTTTCAAATACTGCAATCAGTCATTTCAGCGTTTTTTTTTTGTTTTTTATTTTTTATTTCTATAGGAGGGGAAAGCAGTAGGAAAAAAATGTTATGATATGTTCTTGAAGCTAAATTTTAAGATACAAATAAAGAGACGTCATCTCACCACTTGAAACTTTAACTTTAATTCTCACCCGAGAGCCAATAGAGAGGCCAGTAGATTGGAATAACAATAAAGAAAAAAACTTACTCGTATTAGGTTCGGGTGAATCGCTGGGGAAGAATTCCCGTGCATTAGAGCCAGGCCGAAAGCCCCCAGGCGTAAGTGGCATCAATTGGGACGATAAAGTGGGACTCGGTTGGTCCTTAACACAAACTTCACTAAGCCTCTGAGCAGTAAGTGCCGTTGGTGTTGCTGGTGGGCTGCCGCTGCCCTGCTGATTATCCTCATCAGAGTCACTCTTATAAATCTGCGTATGTCCATTCTCAGTGTGGCCCGGTGACCCGGCCTGACTGTCCACCGAAGGTGCTGGCGATAGTGTCACAGAGTTGGCTGACATGAGTGATGCTAAATTAGCAGCGTATGGATTCTCAACCCACGTTGGCGTTGGTGGATGGGAGTGTGGACTCAATGGATATGCCGATGGCCGTGTGGGTGTCACTGGACTGCTCGGCATACATCTTTGAAGTTGATTGAAATCACGTGCTAACATACCAAGGACATTGTGAAGTACGTCACCGGCTCCTGGGCATCTCTCTCCGAAATCAGATTTTGTCAGAAGACAAAGGGCTTTACCATTCATTTGAAACATATCCATGTCGATTGAAGGGAGCTCGAATTCTCGCTCTGCCCAACGGAGAAACGTTGTCACATCGTCACGAGACCATACACGAGGATCTGAAGCTATTTTCAATGCACAAATACAAAGGAACTATTCAATTTCGTCGGATTGGCAACATTTAAAGGGAGAAATATATCTTGTAATAATCATTCAATAAAAGGAATGAAATTGATAAGAAAAATGTGTTGTTAAATATTAAAGTTTACTAAAAAATTATAAAAAATACGTAGCTTATCATGATATGACACATTGCATTTGTGGCCGTAATTATATATCACATATATAATGAGCTACATATTTTTTATTATTTTTTAGTAAAGTTGGTAGACCCCTTTTAAACAATATTACTCTTTAGGGCTCTTCAATAATTTTACCTCTTTTTTTCCTTATTTCTTTATATCCATTCGAGTGCTTCACCCGACACAAGTTTAATCCTAAATTTTAATATATTTTAGGCTAAAAAGATCAAATTTAAACAAAAGATGACGTTCGACAGATGGTCCACCAGGGCCTTAACATGAAATTTCTTATTTTTACTTTTTTCATTTCATTTGAAATTAAGTTATGTTGTTTTGACCTGAGGCCCCCTATATATTTATATATTTTTTTCTAGAGTTCATTGTAAAAAAAAATCACGATATTCTGAAGAATCTTTCTTAATAAGTTGTCAACTGCTGTTCCTCTAAAGTTGGTTTCATGTGTTGCGGAAAGGGAAATTTTCCGTGGCGCATACAATTAACCCGTGTTTGCTATGGAAAGGAAAGGAAAAAAACTCACCGAGACTGGATGGCAAGTGGTTCTTAAAATCGAGCAGTGAACCAGATGATGGATGTGAGGCGGGTGGAAAACTCATGGTGGGTCCATATCGCCATAGCAAATCTGTGGGACTGAAAGGAAGGGATATCCCTGGTGGGAGACGTGAGTCCATTCCCGTCATGCCGCCAGCGGCGGTGACTGGCGGTAGCTGTGGCAATTGGATCGTCGACACTAGTTTCATAACACTTATGTAGTCCCAGGTATCGGCACGTGCTGGAAAATATAAAAATTCCATATGAAGGGAAAATTAAAAATAACAGAGACATAGATAGCCATCAATGAGTGGTCATGACGTCAAAGAAAATACAGGTGAGACAATAAACGACGAAAAATAAGACAATTAAGCAGTTAGTGTATGCGGCATTTGTGTGTTATCGCTTGGAATAATGACCTTGTTATCAGTAGAAACTAAAGAGAATAACCGCGAGTAACAGAAAAAGAAGTAACAAATTCTTTCTTCATCGATGATGATGGGAAAGGGTGAATTATCATAAGCTGAATTATCATAGAATGTGAAGGTCTCAAAGTTTATAAGAGGTAAAACAACGAGACGGTGCGAGAGGCGGGCAGGAAGACTGGTATCCGTTCTCCGTCCCGGATTTGCATACCATATTTCCATCGACGTCGAAGGCGCTTCCGCTTTAATACCAAAACGACCTCCAACAGGAAGAAAGAGCCAAGAGAGCTTGCCTTTTAATCGTATCAACCTTCGACGCTTTTTTTCCTTTTGTTCAATTTTTTAATCGTTTTTATTGAATTTAATTATTGAATTCAATTATTTCCGCCTTGCTGAGAATAAGTGTTGCTCAAGTTGCGGAAAAAACGAATTGCAAATGAATAATTGTCATCTCAGTACAAATGAATATCCGTTAATGATGAAGCAATTAACTAAATCGGATAGACCAACTCAATGCCGCAGGGTTCAACTAAATATACTTTTTAAGAGTAGGCGCGCCAGCGCGCAGTTTGAAACGATTTCTGTAAGAATGTTTGTAATCTCGCGCTACTTTAGGCGGACCAATAAGGAATCGCGGCTTCATGATTTCGAGATTTTCGAGATAATCGATTGTGTCAAGCGTGTCCCTTTTAGAATAGGAATAGGAATAGGATAAGAACTAATAGGTGTGAGCTAGGAATGGTTGACATATTAGTTGTCTTATATATAAGAATGAATTTCGAAGTTTAAGAGAAAAACTCTGAAAGGAGATGAAAGAAATCAATTAATAGCGCATGCAACAATAAACGCTGGAGCATCAGCATCAGCATCAGCATCGGCATCGGCATCGGATTGGCCATGACGTGGAAGATGGCAATTTCCTGGTGCGAGAGACAACGGCACATCGACCTTCGCGTGCCAGGAGTCCGCCTTTTTCTCAGTGCTCTCTCTTCCTCACAACTTTTTATTCTCCTCCTCTCAGCTATACATTGCCACCGCGCCTTCCATATCCAACTCCTCTATTTCTCTTTGGCGTACGATAACACTTGCTACTTATTATCTCTCATCCTCCTGTTCCTCACTGCTCCTCACTGAATTTACCATTCCATTGCCTCCTCTATCAACGTGAAACCTTTGGCTCGGGGCTCTCGACTCTTACGCAAGAAAGGTAACATAACAGACCAGATTCCCCTGTAGCGGTTGCGTTCCTCTGGGTTCGCTCCCATCATCTAATACAACCAGAAACTCGGGCGCTTTTTGCTTTTTCCATTGAACACCAATTGCCTTCGGCCATTCCTCCACTTACATTCACCAGTCTGCCATCTTACAAAAGTCCTAAACATTTAGCCTACTTTTTCCTAAACTTCCAATGACATTCAAACTATGCCATTTTACTTGTCCAACAAAAACAAATTAATCAAAATTTTATTGCTCATCCCTCTGATAAATGTATTAGTTGCTGTAGTTTGCAATATGAAAACCGATGAAAAATTTATCAAGAACTTCTCACTACTAATTACACCATCCGTAATCACTATTGACGATCAATGATAAATCGATCATCATTCGAGTGTCATTTTTTCTACCAACAATAATTTCCATAATCTAATCACTGGAGCAATAAAAAAAACTTAACACATTCATACGTCATCCATACATAATCTCTCTTGTTTACCCCGCATCCCATTGGAAGCTAGCATCGTAAATAAACTTCCGGTTTCCCTGCCTTTTAATGCCCCCTTTAATGCCCATAAAAAGAATCGTTTTTTATCATCAGGGGGAGAAAAAAAACTTGAAGAATTACTCTCAACTATCTCGATGAATAATTTTCGCAAGAAGGTTCTATAAATGATCGTGTGATAAAAAAAATATACATTCTCGCTGCGGGGAGAGGTGGAGGCACGTATATATGGAGGATAGAGGGGCTAGGGGGAAATATAGTGTGCGAGGTCGACATACGGGATCGCCTTAATCGACTTGTCGGAAGTCGATACAGCAAAAGGTCCCACGTTTGAAGCGCGACCTCGTCGTTTGAACAGTTAGCTTGGTCCAGCCTCTAAGTCAGGCCAGGTCAAATTATTTTTTTTCTTCATTTATATTTTTTTCCATAGAGAGGGAAATGAGAGGCCGTACGTTACTTTCTGGGAAAACCGTTTTCTTGAGAAAATCATGTTAATCGTTAAATTTGCACGCCTTAGTGGCGTAATAGAAGGGGGGGGGGGGAAGCGTGGAAAAAAGTTCTCGGCTCTTTCAAATAATTTTTGGAGACTCGTATGATTATTCGATTATTTAGACATTACATATTATTGTTCATTCATTAGACATTTGCTTGCAGATGGGTGGCTTGTTTGTAGGGTGTAATAGATTTTAAGAATAAACGAGAAATTATGTCAATGGATGAAGTGAATCGTAAGAGGAAATTATTCATTACAATTGTTCCTACAAAGTTAACATGGGATTCATATACCCAATTCAAAATCACAAGGTATAAATGCATGTCAGCTTAACGGCAAGGCGTACTTTTAGTAATGTTAGGGTCATGCGTTCGAATTTCGGTTGGGGCGGTCATTTTTAAGTTAACTATAATTAGGATTTTTCAGCGATTAATTCATGAACGATTCATAAATGGGGTTAAATGTGAATGATATCGGTGATAAAAAATTCATTCATTTTATTTTTTTATCATTCCCACCAATAATCGGTACATAAAGTGAAGGATTAGTTAGCCATTAAATCCCAAGCTTCGAAATTATAATTGAGCCAGTCGTGACGAAAACCGTTTGCCCAGTTATGGGCCATTAACGGCTGCATACGCTGGGCCATGCTAGCGTCCCTTGATTGGGCCTGAGTTATCGTTCGGGATGCAGCCCAATCATGGACCACTTTTTAAGCTAAACGTTGAACCAAGCGTTGACCATTGGTTGGCCCAGGCCTCAACCCCTACTTGGGTAAGCGAAACCCCGCAATCAAAAAGAGCAACTCGATACATTTGTTTTAAAGCGTGTCCCTTTTAGAATAGGATTGGAAAATATAGAGAATGCATTATACTATTATTCGATGCGATTAAGAAACTATTGTAAACAACTTTCCAAGCCTGAAATGAATTGGTTTTGATTTTGATGATTGAAAAAAAAAACGATTAATCAATATATTTTAAAAATAAATACCGATTTTTGGCAAAAATTTTACCGCATGAAGCTACTGGCTGGATTCTGATCCTATCAAGATTAAATTATCCGATTCAGTTGCTTTGAATAAAGATTCTTTGAGTGACTCAAAATGTTTTCATGTTCTGACAACATAGATAAATATTTTCAAAACTCTACAATCAATTGGGTTCGAATTGGTGTAAAGTTCATTTCAATTTAACTTGCCAAAAATGTTATTAAATACAATTTAATTATGTTTCAAAATTCAATTTTGCAAAGTATTATCAAGCTGTTGAATCGAACTTTTGGATTCCACAATGTAAACAAATGGAATTTATACATTCAATATTTCAGAACTGCGAAAAAATCATAAATTAATATTTTAATATAATTTAGACTTAAATTTAAACTTTCATTTGAAACCTTGAATTTTTACTTTTTCTCCAATGGAAGGAGCTAACGAAAGAAAGCACGTAAAAGCAGGCCCAAAAATTATAATAAACGTTATTACATTATAAACGTATATAAGCTGATGGAAAACACAGCAAATAATTGAATTGACTTTAGCAAATGCCATTTTTTGAGAGAAACAATGGTTTTTTTGTCAGTATAAAGGCCTAAAATACGACATTCTAATGTGTGTAATGATAGGTGATAGGTGCGGTGGCTCAATACCCATTGGTTTTTTAAACTGGCAAACGATGTCATGGAGTTAACATGCTTTATTCATACGACCACGCGAGGGAGCTTTACATAATGCATTTCGACGTGGGGCCAGGGGGAAGGAGACTAGAGGTGAGGTGAGGTGAGGTACAACACCAACAACTCACTCCTCCACCACTAAAACTCCTCGAGTCAACGGGCTATCGAGTCTCTCTCCGGGTATAGGTCTCCCTCGTCTCGCTTTCTCAAAACGAAAACGTAAGAATGGCGCAATCCGGAAGCAATGCTTTTGCCGCTTTAACTCGCGTATTATTGAGCACCACTGACTTGATTCTGCGATACTTAGAGAAGGCAAAGAGGCAAAGAGGGAAAGAGTTGCGCTACAGCACGATCTCCTCCAGCCGGCAAGAAGTTACGCTCCTGGGGAAGAGTATAGTGACCTCTCCTCTTGGTTGTTTTTTTCCTCTCCATCTTCCTCTCTCTTTCCTCTGTTTTATCTTTCATTCCGCCTTTTCAAACTGTTTTCAACCTTTGGGCTATGTGTGTTCTCTCTCAGTCATTCGCTTAAATGGCTTTAATAATGTCACTTGTGCAATTGCCCTCTGGGATGAGGAGAATAAAAAATAAAGAATAGAGGTGACGTTATTTGTAGCTTCCTCATTTTCTCAAATGCAACGCGAGAATCTTGTAAAATTTTTTTAGACAATTAGGGAAACTGTGACATTCATTGTAATCATTATACTTTTTCGTTGTATCCCATCGGCTACTGAAAGCTATTATTATATATGGTTTATTAAATTTATCATAATTAACGTTAAAATTGTTGTTTAGGCGACAATTTTACCTCGCTATACTACACTTTTTTTCAAATTAAGTCGTGGTAATAATAATGAATTAATACACTATTTACTGAAGGGTTTTGACTGCAAATATTATATAATATTATATTTCAAATCATGATCTTGTAATAAGGAAATTACAATGTTAACGATTGTTTTTAGAAATTTCGTTTACGTGTCAAGAGCGTGCTTATGTGCTCTCAAAGGTACTATCAAAAATTGTTTATGAATTATATTGATTGTCAGAAACTAGAGAGTAATTACTACAAAACCAGTCCATAATGACACTTTTTCTCATAAAATCACAAATTTTGGGAGATTAATTGTCAATAAATGATAATTAATTAATGAACTATTCACCAAGTGAAAATTTTTAATTGCAAATGCCTCACTGAGGTCTTGAATTGAGGTTTGATAAGGAAACAAAAATGATGGTCTTTTCTACACTGAGGATTCATTCCACTCGTGTCGAGAGTTTGCGGCAATAGAGAATCTTTTGTTGGTCTCCCAATGTTTCTTTTTTTAATTCTGGTTTTGCGTGTTTCTTTTTACCAATAGTTTTCAAATACCAGCACGTACAACACGAGGGGCTTTTGGGCTCAGTACCATGAATGACAATATACACATGGCCTGTAGAATCAAATGTACGTGACCATGATATTCAAGTGGTGTCACAAAGTATCGAATTCAAATACGATATTTCAAGTTTTCCAAGTGTTGAAAAAATTGAAATATTGAAGATTAAGATTGAATCGCACATTATCCTGATTTCCAGGCTACATCGTACATTTTTCAAAACGGATGATTGAAGAAAATCGTATGGATATTCATTTCGCTATGAAAACCATTTAATTTTAAGTTGATCCAACTACAATTGATAATATCACAAAATCACGTATATTCAATTTTCGGAACCCCTAACAAAAAGAAATTCAAACGACTTCCCCCCTCCCAAGCAAATGAGATAACAACGGTGTGAACTGGGTTAAAAACCGCTCCACAAAAAGGAGTGAAAAAACAAAACCCTCACCATATACATCACGAAAATTACGCAATAGCCTCCGCAGCTCCAGCTAAACTCGACTACCGTACCATTCTCAAATAAGGAAGCCGTAAGCGTGTACACGAGTAGAGATGCCCTGGCACCGATTTCCAAGTCAGCGCCACGTGCAGAAAGAGGGGAACCCCATTGGATCGTGCGAGCCTCTCCTTGTCTCGATGATACAACCGGCAAGTATATAAAACATTAAAATAATAGGAAGAAAAATGGGAGTGAGATCGAAATACTTGCACCACCCGACCCCTGTTTCGCACCACAATACTAAACTATTACTAACCATTCTTTATTAAATACTACATCTAATATACACAATATATACAGTTATTCACAAAACGATAAAAAGAGTTATATAAAAAAATTCATGAAATAGTCTGAAAAACAATTAGTGACCCACATTTTCCAAACATTATTCGAACTCGAGATTGGTAACTCGTCATTGAAAATCTATTATTGTACATAAATGTTTCTGAACTAATTTTTATAAATATAAATTCTCAGTCTAATTGATTTTTAATGACATAAGAAATTTGTTGCGTCATATATTGAAATTCATTCGTTTAGAAAAACATCTATTTACTTACGATCAGATCTTTTTTTCTCAATGAGAATTTAGATGAAATGCAAATAATTAAATGGAATTGTATTAAATTTAATGAAAGTTTTCAATAGAATTTCAATTGTGCCCGAAATTTCGTGAATTTCCACCAGTGAAGCATATTTTAAGTAGCGAGCAATCGTTATTACAAAGACGATGTAATATCCTTGTGAAAAAAAATATATTAAAAAAATCAATATTTTCATATATGTCTGATGTTTTTATTGCGAACGGAGTAGAGGCGAGTTGAACCAGGAAGGTCCTTGACGCTTCGACGAGTCGACTACAAGTTGAGATTTATGACAATATAAGGAACGCTGGTCTGCGTAATCCCCTCCAAACCCCCTACTTATATTCACCTAGTAGGTTCTTCCTCCTTTGCCTCGTCTGATTCCAAGATCTCAGGCACCCCCTTTTCCTTCTCTGTCGGGTGTCACCGCCGACCACCCTTCCGGGTTTGCCACCTTTTTCCTCCTTCCACCACTATTTGTGTAGATTATTTTTCTCTTCTTGTGCTTAAGGCCCTGCTAGAGCTGCTAGAGCCGTTACTACCGCTCGGCTTCGGTGTGCACCGTGTGCATTTTGTCGCGAGGAAAATTGTTTCTCATGATGGCGTCATTTCAGATTCGAACCTCAGATCAAGCATTATGTCGTCTGGTAACTATGACAATATATGACAATAACAGTCCTCTCTTTTTAACTGCATCTTTTTTTCCGCTTGGTTTCTAATTGTTTACTAGTATTTACCGACTCAATGTAGAATTCTCTGCGAGGCGATTCATCTTTCAGTAGGCAGGATTATGTCATGTTTGGGGGGTCGGAAGGGGGGGGGGGGGGCTACTTTTAGGGCACTTAAGGGGTGAAAATTTTGCAATGTACAAGGACTAAATGGTCATATCAAGTGATATGTTTGTACAGTATTTTGCAGTATTTTACATTTTCCAAAAAAGTCATAACAAAATGAATAAACAACTTCTAATGATGAGTTGAAAAAAAATCTTATTTGCCATAAAAAAAAAATGGTTGTTCAATCGGAATCAATCAACTCTGCAAGCTGGCTGAACAGTTGTCAACTCTTCCCCCTTTGCCATGCCGCAGGAAAAAACAAAGGCTATTGGACTCGGCATAACTCGCCCAGTCAACCGACATGTTCGGGTGGAATCGGCTTATAGATTTAAAGCGACGGGGGTGGTACATGCAAGAGGGTGCAGGGGAAGATGAGACAACCGGCGACACCGAGAAACACCAACGCAACGCGCAACATGAGAAAAAGTGTTATGCATTTGAGGGGACAACCGCGGCCCCCAGGGTCTACCGGTAGAATGCTCAAGTCGTTGGAGTTACGCATGCGCTGGATTACGCGGTCAGGCATAATCGCTGGTTAGGCCTGCGCCAGCGTAAACACTTGCTGGCTATTGTGTTGTAATTCTTTGTTGAATCAGTATACGAACTAGTGCATACTCGATATAGTGTATTCAATAGACACAATTGTCAAAATCTTGAAAAGCCTATCTACCTACATATTTATTATTTCAACGTTTCTTGTTGATTATTGATATTATTATTATTATTATTATTATTATTATTATTATTATTATTATTATTATTATTATTATTATTACTATTATTATTATTATTATTATTATTATTAT
>NW_011887828.1:45502-102288 GCF_000806365.1 Fopius arisanus
TATTATTATTATTATTATTATTATTATTATTATTATTATTATTATTATTATTATTATTCATTATGAAGATTTTGTTTTATCAAATACTGATTAAAAAAATTACTAATTTTCGTTTAAATTCGGTTGATTTTCAGCGGGATTAGGGAAAAAGCCAATGGCGAAGCGATGGAAATGCATTTGATATATATTTGAGCGGAATTGGGAGAGACCGAGATGAGAATAAGACGCCACTATATGAGGTTCGGGGTCTTCGACCGATCCAGGGTCGCACACACTCGAGGAACCAAGAATTCACGGGACACACGCAGGCTCAAGTATTTTTTCGCGCTTCTCCGGTTGTAATCCTTCCTTGTCGCTCTTCTCCTTCCTGCGAAAATAGTGACGCATGGGGAAAAATACAAGAGCGCTTTTAAATTCATTCGGAGAACACCCATTGGAATCTCTCCCGCTGGGTTTGATGAGTGACTGGATTTTTATGATGAGGCGATTTAACTATGAGGAAGTGATTAGCGTATTTTTTCATGATCCTTTTTTCACATATTCGATAACAAAAACATTTTTCGTTTCGATGAATTTCGCAAATATACCGTTAGAACTTTGGTAACTTTTACGGGATTAAGGAATTAATTGTTTTTTACAAAATTTAAACGAACTAATATTGAGAAATATTGCAGAGAAAATGGTTGCTTAATATATTCTGATTATGGGAATAGGTTATTGAGAGACATCAGGACAGAATTTTCGCCCTATTATCAGGTTTTCTATATATCGGGAAAGCCAATGGTAATAAAACGTGCGTTATCGGCGACTACGTGAGTATTATGTTGAAAGTGTGTACCGACAGCCATTCAAATCATTATTTATCGTAAGACGGAAGTGTTAAAATATCTTTTATTTACTAAATAACACCTCCTGCCGTTTTGAATTCACACGGAGCGCGATATTCATAATTCCCTTAATAAGTTAATGGATTTTTTATCCAACCGAGGTTCGACAGCATTATTCATTCAGACTGGTCATTTCTTTGGTATTTCCGCAAACGATCACGTGGGATAATGTCTGCGAATCGGGTAGAAAAAAAACCACAGGAAAACAAGCGAAAGAGATTAGTCTGATCAATTAATTTTTGGAAAATATTAAAATTTGAATGTTTCAGACGGAGAAGCCATATCGCGCTATCTCGAGTTTTGATAGTGATAAGAACGTACGATTATTATAGACGGAAAGGAAAATTTCTCTCAACTTTTGATAAATAATGGTTCATTCGGAAATTCCGAATCATTAATGTTATCATCTGAAAAATATTTTTCTACTCGATAACGCCAGGCAATGTTAGTAGGCCGAGGAAATTTATAATATAATGATGGACGAAAAATCAGTAATTTCTCACACAACGTTTCTAATTTCAATTTAAGTTTTATTTTAATTTGACTTATGCATTCTTCATAGAAAATGGACTTTCTATTTACATTTTAGAAATGTAGGTAACGGAATCACTGGTAATTTTTAAGAAAGAACAATGAGTTTTAAATTAACTATTTTCACATATATTCCCAAAAAAATTGAATTTCATAAAACACAACATTTTTTGATGAAAAGTCTTCAATTTTGTTGGGTTTCCATAGTTTTTATCAATTTTTCTGAAATGAATGTTTTATTGTCAATAACAAAATTCTTCAAAATTTTCAAGGAAAATGATAAGAGACTGCATGAAATCCAGCGACTTGTAACTTCTGTGCAATTCTCATTATTGAATACACGTAAGGGAGAAAAACTGCTGAAATTACAAATGCTTGGTCGCATTTAATAAAATGAAATCAAATTTGAAATTTTTGAACCGCATAAAAATGGAAACTCATCGAAGCATCCTACCGTACCCAATATCCATTTATTTTTTCATAAAACGTGAAATTTTAAATTTAAAAATGTTCGAAAATTTCATTATAATGTTGGGAAAAATTTCTAGAAATGTACAAGCAAAAATTATTTCCATAAAACTGTATTAAATGTGGAAAATTATGGTATATGATATAGTAAAAATGCATAATTAGATATTGAAATTAACCGTCACTAAGTCGCACACCTTGAGACGTAATTCTGAGAAACATTGAATCGATGTATAATAGCAACAACCTGTTACGTCGGTGTGGTATACGGTGGAGATTTGAGAATCACTGTTGTTGAGAAGGCCCTCACAAAGAGAGCAAACGATCGAGGCCGTTGGTGCACGTGCATGCCGCCGAGAGTAACATCGACCGGAAGTCGAAAAAAGCCCGGTTCACCCTCGTCACTCGGCACCAGCTTCTCGTCATGGGAACGGGCCTCTTCACCCATCGGTCCAGACTTTAAAACCAACCCAACACCACTCCACTCCACTCTCTTTTTCATTTTTTATCTTTCTCTACTTTTCTCTGCATGACGGAGTGTCGCGCTCTCTCCTTTAAAAATTGAAAAAGAAAACCACCTCTCATTTTACCACACTGCCTTTGAGCCTCAGTCGGGTATGTAGTTGGGTTTGACCCCACCTCCTCAGTCCCACATAGTTTGCCTTTGAAACCTTTGCCCTTTGCGTCTTTAAATTTCACCCCTAGACAGCATGTGAAAACAACACTTGGTCCGGGAAATTCATCACTTCTTGTGTACATTTTTCATTTTTTCCCCCTTCTTTTTTGAAGGCTCCAATCAGAATATTCGTGCACTTGTTCTAACAGTCTTTTTTTCATTTTATGGAGGGACTGGGACGGAAGACTAATTTCTAGATTGTTTCCTCTTTTATAAAGAGTTCAATCAGAAGTTTCCTTACACTTATTGCAATGTTTTTTTTTATTGGGAATCTATTTTTAGCGGGCGAGAAATATTCTTCCGGGTTTACAGATCTTTCCTGACAAGCACCAAGCTTAGAAAATGCCCTGCAAAATGTATCGGTTACGACGTAAAAAAACAAATTTAAGAGAAAATAAGGGTCCGGTGAACTCGCAAGAAAATGGAATTTCACTTTTTTCCCCAAAAATTTCTCTCTAATTTTCTCAGACAATTGCATTCCACCCTTTAATTTTTATGCGGAATCTTCGCTGTCTGTATACACCAATATTTTGTTGTTTTGAAAGACCATAACCATTTCCTATGCCAAATCCCTCATTATTTATATTTTCCACTGAAATACAAAACTGAATAGAGCATAGGGATGTGGAACCGAGAAGAGAGATTCCGTTGAGTTGACGTTGGAATTTCAGTCCCTGTCTTTTCTTTTTGAACTATTCTGACCACTATCTCTCTCGTCTGGGCCCCACGTTATACCATACATCCATCTTTATCGAAATATATATTCGGAATTTCACACAAAAAAAGAATTTCCAGACTTCCGGGTCGCCAACTCATTGGTTTATCGTATTTTCATCTATTAGGAACAAGGAAAATAAGAATAAGCAATCAAATAAAATGGAAGTAATATATGAAAATATGATATACATCTATTATACATTACACAATATCTAAAGTTTTGTTGTTCTTTGAATAATGAAAAAATTATATTAAAAAAATTTATAATTTAGGATGCTGAATTAAGTCAGGATTTCTGACGAAAAAGGGAATATGATTTTTTTTTAAATTGAAGAATAACTCGACATGTTATATCAATGGTTGCATTAATAAGACGCATAATAAACTAGAACAACGGGTTATGAGTGTATAACCAGGCCTCACTCAATAACCTGCAATGATGTAACTCAGTAGAATCGTTCCGACTTTCTTATTTCCAGTTTTCCACTTTTTCCCCACTCCCATTTGTATTTTTTCTCTCTTCACTACTTCTCCTTTTTTTCTTCTCGACTTTTTTTTTTAATTTCCTGTTTCGTAAGACATGCGATTACACAACGAATTCATCGATTCGAGTATATACCACAGGCCTGGGTGTAAGTATCTCCGTCTTTTACTATAGTACTCAGACTTGCCTCAGTCAATTCTTACGCAATGGAATAGCTGATTACTACGTCCAAGACCTGTTAATGATGATAATCGGTGGTACACCAGAGGGCTCATGGGAGGGACCATTGACGGTTTCATTTTCGCACTGATATATTGTTGGCTGCATCATTGAGATTGTCTTCATTAATATAAGGACAAATCTCCGTAATTACAGTAGTTTTCACTTCTTCGGAACACCATAAATGAAAATTTTTTTAAGCTAAACAATAGAAAAAAAGGCGACATTTCGTGAAACACTTGGATAGCTAATCGATATTTTTATTAATTTGTGCATTGTATTGAATGTTGTGGAAGTTGGGATACGTCACAAATCAGATGAAGGAGACAGAGAAAATTGCATTGTTAAATAAATTGATTTCATTGAGGCGTTGAGTTTTGAGCGCGGGCAACCTTTTCAGACGTTGTTTTCCGAGAAGCTGAAATTGCGAGCGTATTGCCAACGGGTCGATAACGCGCCGAATGGTATTGCACGTTTGAATTGACATTAACGATTCATGGATATTGTTGAAACGTCGGCCTAACAGATTCTTTAGCTTTATGTCTAGGGGAAAACGGGGCTACTGGGAAAAATCTATTTGCAAGCAAATCGTTTATTTAGTGATCAAGATGGAATAATAATATAGAAAAAATGAAGACAACCAACTTGTTTTGTGGTTGCTCCCTGGCAAACGGTTCAAAATAACAACTTTGACCTCGACAATAAGTTCTCAAGAATATTTCTTGGCGGAATTTCATAAAGGCGGAAGTAAGGTCGCGTATGCAGACATCTACGACAGTGTTCTTCCTTCGGACCAATGACGAACTGGATTAGAGTTTCCGGGAAGTGACTTCACGGCTTGTGGAGGCTCACCTTAACAATTCCCCTCCCCCTTCTCCTTTTCTTTCTTCAAATTGGTATGTTACAAGATTTCACTAAATGGATGGAATAATGCTGGTAATAAGAGCATAATAAGTCAATGGAAACAGCCCAGCAATTCACCCAAATTGTCCTACAAATTTATTTTTTATTATCAATTGCTTATCTAGGACCGACATTTTCTGAGTGTCTGTTAGGTAACGAATTTTATTCAATTGCCACTGATAAATGTTTCATAATCGTCGAGTATCCAAGTGCATCTGTCACATGAGAAAGCGACGTCCTCCAAGGTTTTCATGTGAAATTTCCGAAATATTTATTTTTAATTCTTTTATCTCAAGTTCATTGTCTCTAGTAGACTTTCGAGTAAAACCATTCGACATATTGTTCATCAATAGAATATTTGGGAAAATATAGAGCCGTCACTGATGTTACCGGGTTGATAAACCAATGGGGTGCTCTTTGAAAAAAATGCAATTTTAATTTTTAACTTATTCCATTTTTGTTTTTAATGTTTGGCGGTATCGCATTGAGATAAGATACAATATACCCATCTCCGAATGCTATATCGTCATTCGAATGAAGAGTGAAAAAAAACTTGGAATTTCCGATAAAAAAAAAAACGCTCGGGAGCGTCAACATATTTTAGGTGACGTTTTTTTCGTTGTATTATAGGATTTTTTTGCCTATCGAATTATCTTCGGATATAGTTGGAGATATTTGGAGAGTTTAAAAGGAGCAGTCTACCTGCATTTACCTGAATACGACTACCTGCTTCGGGAGGGTAAAAATATTATAAAAGCTAAGATCAGAAAAAGTTGCTCATCTGTACCTTTTTTTTGTTTGTATGTGTGTGTGTGTGGGGGGGGGGGCGATGTTATGATGTACCGGCGGGTGGCTGACACTTAGAACGACGTAAGGTATTAGGAAAGAGGATACAATGGTGTCTTTAGGCAACGGAGATCCTTGTAAGAAGTGGGGGATTTATTGTGCAAGTGTGGCTGAGCGTGAGAACGGCTTTAAAGGAGATTTGTTATCGATTCAGATGGAAATACGAAGGACATCTGTTGTCGAAATCAATTCACGTTTTTTTTTTTGCACATATTGGAATTCTTGGTAGGGAGGAACTGGCATACCATTTTTGACAGTATTAAAGTATTCTTAATTATTTTTCTTGATTATTTCTTCCGTTCAAATTTCAGCCAATAGAATTGCACCATTCGCGCTCCTGATTATTTTACCGGCAAAACTTGACACGTTCATTTGTTTGCAACGATCCTATGGGGAAATATCCATTAATTTCGAAGCTCTCGTGGTATTATAAATGATACTGATCCCAATAATGCAGGAGGGTGGAATAAAATATATTATCAATGTTATCAATCATCAATGTTTATGTTTACAACAATACCTATACCTTTACCTATCCAATAATTAAAGAAAAATCATCATTGTTTGTATATGTTCTCATAAATATCAACACCATCAATTCAATATACCGTGCATCCTGTTGGATCACTATATGGCTGGTTCGTATGTTGTTCCCTGGAAATTTAGTTCGAAAATTTTTCGAAAAAGACCAACAATTTTTGTCAAATATTTAAAATATCATCACCCCATGAAAACACATGGGGGACTAGATTGAATAGCGCAACCAGCTGTGACAGGTTAGTTTTCTCTGTCTAGAGAGTATAAACGATGCGTGGGTCCCCCAGTGTGACTGTCACAAAAAACTTTAAGTAACCTCTACTCTTCCGAACAATGAGCCCTTCTTAATTAAAAAATCTAATGATATCATTCGCCTTCTATTCAAAGAACGAGAAAACCCGTAGGAAATCATCGTAACATCTATTAAAATAAACTTTCGTGAAGAATTTGGATAAATTCAAGCTGTTCCCGCACTTATATGTATGTAGTGTGTCCAAAAATCCCAGAATTTAGTATAAAAATGTTAATACACTCTTAACAGACTGAATTAATTCTCTTCAATAATTGTATCAATAGGATAAGAAAATTACGCTTATTTAATAACGTTGTGGAATTTTACGCTCAGTTTTGTTTTTAGACAAATGTATTTTTAATCTTCAACAAGGAGTTTTCTTTAAAAATAGACAGAATTTTTTTTTCTAACAATTCCTCACATTCAGATTAAATTATCTATTAAAAAGATGACTGATTCATTGATAAAAGGATCTCGTTGGAGTCATGAGCTGCAATCTTGTACATAATTTTGAATAAACATTAAAGCAGTCTCATCACGACATTTTCTCGATGACCAATCCCATTGTCTCAATTATTTGTCTTCCGGCGTACGAGGAAAAATGGTAAATAACTTCCCAAGAGATAATGAAGAATTTACATGTCTTCACAAAATATCCAGTGAGTCAATAATGTAACCAAAGGTCTTCAACAAAACGTTTAACGATAAAATACGGAATGTCTTTAGCCATAAAAACACGAAAAACAAAATGGAAGAACTCAGGGGACGATAAAAATTCAAGCTATTTAATACCACTGAATGATGGGTTTCACACAAGCGCAGGGGTACACGAGCTATAAGGTGCGAATGAGCTGTCTGGTGAGCAGTCGTATAAATATTCTAAGAGGAAGTGAGTACAATAATAGAATCAGAACGTCAGGTCTGACCGGACGAGATGAGGAAGAGAGTTCAACCTCTGACGTATTCAAATAGAAAATTCTTGCGAACCAATCATTCTCAAAAATAAAATCATTAATTGTCGAGGAAATACCATGCAATTGGTCAAATTTGCATGCTCTATTTGCTAATGAGAAAATTTATGGTCAGGCGATATTTGCAGCCTCATTGCCGAGCATCAGTGCTATCTAAATACTTTGAAAAAATAGCATTTTAGCGTGGGATAAATCAAGCGATTTCTCGGGAGTTAATTAATCAGAAGCGGATGTTAGTTTCGTCTTGATCCTTCCACAATGACGACATTATTATTGGAATAAATTGTTTTCTTCATCTGCCCCTACTCTCTTTTGGATATTATAAATTGATTGAGGAGAAACTTTAACAAATATAAAAGATATGGAGAAATATATAATAATCCAAATATGTATAAATAGTTAGAAATGCAGAATTAAGTGGAGAGTTCATTGAGAGCACTGATTATGTTGAAAAGGTTTTTAATGCGAAAAAAAGAGGATATCCAGTGATTGGATATCCTCAAAACTCGTTTATTTTTCTCCGTTTTTTGGTTTAACGTTTCACTGGCCGCATCGGTCGAGTGCATTCCCCGAGAAATCTAAGGAAGAGGAGCCAACAACACCGGATGCCATCCATCCAGGCCTGGGATTCTCCTTTTGCGATGATTTTCAGTCCCGTGTTTGAGGAGAAGCGAGAAAGATGAGAAGACAGTGCGGGAGGAAATCACGCACTAAAGAAGCTGAAGACACCCGCAGGACGAGTCAAGGAAAAAAGGATGGAAAGGAAGGATGAAACTAAAAAGTGAAATAACGTCCAGAGACTGGCTGATGGATCCCCTTTGCCGTCTTTTACCCACCATCATCTAGCACGCAGGCCCCTCATGAGAAGAAAACACCAAAGAACACATTCGTGACGCAGGTCCAAGGTCCGCACTTCCGGTCCGGATACTGGACCGGTTTCTCTACCAACTTTGTACACTCTACAGCTACGACGAAGATACATTACAGAAGAGTTATTTACAAAACGCCTCTTACTCGGATCTGTGTAATATTTACCCGGATATTTTACCGTTAATCGATCATTCCAATTCTAGTTATTATATTTTCCTATTTTAAAATTATGTATAGTCATGAATAGTCAGAAATTATAGAAATGAAAAATGAACAAATTGAAAAATGTATTCCTCCTCGACTCAATTATTTAATGATCAGTGATATAATTCAAGTTTTATTTAAAATTTATTCAAGAACAGTCGAACCACTATCGCAGCCCCGAAAATTTATTCATTATCGAAGTAGACTCCAATATACATCAGTCCCAGGACAGTTACGAATCGATTCTAATATTATATCTGAATCAATCATAAAACTTTGAGTTATTAAATTTGAAATCAAAATTTATAAAATTAAATAAATTGAACAATAATGTGGTTGATTTTGACGTTCATGAACATGATAACTCTATATTATTCTGATTTCAATTATTTAAATATGAAAATCGCATGTTCCAAAAAGCTCAACGATAATGAAAAACGTTATTTCCGTCGTCATGAAGAGCTCTCAGTTCTTCATTCTACGTATCTCAATGACTCTTTCATCATTATCGAAACATATTTAGTGACAGCTATGGGGAAGTCATTCGGAAGCCTATTCTCAAATCACAGCGGGACAAATATATCCTCAATAAAATTTAACTTACTACCTAGCTTTATCGTAATTGCAGAGCAAAACGTGGTTGAAGAAATTTTCAATTCTCAATTGTTACGCAATTTTATCAGAGCGTTTTGTCATTATTTTCTGAATTTGCTGTGTAAAAATTACGATATCATCATTTAAAGTCGCTCTCTCATAATCTGTAAGCGAATAGTAAGTCTCGCAAATTTGATTAAATGTTTCTTCAAACTGTACGGGAATTTCGCGACACTCCATATGACCGTCACATGCCAAAATTATGATGATATTACTAAGCGGATGATCGAAAAAATATGAACGAAGAGAAAAACGTACGAAAAAATATCGTGTCGTGAAAAGTTACCAGGCAAGCCTAAATCTATACGATACGGGCGTATAATATTTCCTGAATAAACCATTGAACTCTGGTACTGGGTCGATTCACTACCGCACCTCCCATCACCGAAACTCCATTATCGCGATAGATTCCACTCCACTTTTGTCCTTGCGATGAAACTAATGGACGACTCCGTAGTCAAATTCAGTGGACCAATTCAAACATTTCGAGTGAATTAAAACGATCATATTTAACACACCGTGAATTACTCATATAGCGCGGTAAAATTATTGAATTACCGAACCGTGTGGTTTTATTTATTCAGGAAATCATTCGTTTGTGATTTCACTCATAAATAATTTTATTGACGAGGAAAATACCAGTTGGAAGTAAAAAATACATGAAATTATCTGCGAGTTTTATTCGTTCTGGAAATTCTTCAAGCATTAAAATTGAACACAATATTCCGCAAACAATTTTTTTCAGTGCAATGATAGAAGAACTATTTAGCGATGAAAAAAGTAAATTTTCTTCCCCTTATTCTCTATGATCAGTTGAAAATTTCCAACTTCCTCATCACTTTGAACTTCCGCGTTCCGGTTCGGTTTATGCGGCCGTAGTTCGAGCTAAGTTACTCCTCGACGCAAAAGCCCTCTCGACGGAACCCCACAATTCACCCCCCTTTTCCCTTTCATATATCATTCTCTTCTATACTGTCCCTTTTCTAACGCTTCAAATCTCCCTTCTCCCCTCATTTCATCCAGCATTATCTAGATTCTAGACGGTAAGTAACCCCTCACGCTACAGAGACCAATGGAAATTCTCCATGACACCGAAAATCGATATATCGAGACGAAAATAAATCCGTACCAGTGACTATTTTACCAAATTTTCCCAAAAGACCAATGACAGTTTTTTTTTAGAACTATTATAACAATTTAAGAATGAAATGAACAAAATCAAAGAAATCAACAAATAAATGAGGCACTGGTGTGGAAACAGGTCAGTATTCAATAACAAGGTAAATTAAAATAAAAAGGTAAACTGACCTGAGAACCTCAAACAAAAGATAATGCTTTTTACGAAATTGGTGAAATTTGTTGGCTAAATTAGCCGATGAGTTCTCCCTAAATTGAAACACACGATGGTAATTCTAACCACTTCTCCAATTACAAAAAAAAACGTTCAAAGGCGGCTTAATAATGTCCAGAGGACCGTAAGGAACGGAAGGAACACACGAACCAATAAGATAAGAGAGACGAATGAGTAATGAATAACTAAATAACTAAAAATAAAGTTGCACGCCAGCGATACAGTGTAGTCGGTTCACTCGAGTTCTTCCGGCATAGCCAGTTTGTTTCACAAAAAAATCAAATAAAGGAGAAAAATAGCTTGAGGAGGGATATGAGAGAATACTGAGGAGGTTCAGACGACTCTGAACGCGTGCCCTCGTGTGCCAAGAGATGGCAGCTTTAGTCCACAAGAGGAGGAAATAAATCTCGAATATAATTTACGATAGCTACTGATTTGCCAACAGATCTGATTTTTATCGCACGTGATTAATTAAAATAACAAAGAAAATTAGGAGACTATTGTTTGTGTGCTTTTGAGTGCATGATTGCAGTGCATGATTTTTTATGAAAAAAGCACAGATAATTTTTATCCCTAATAACTCATGATCGATAGAGTGAAATTAAATAATTTTTTTTTAGTTTTTTAATTGCCAGGATATTAATCGGCTTAAAGAAATTAGCCTATTAATGTGTCTTCGAATTCTTGAGAGATTAGTTAATTACCGTTGATTACAGAATTGATTACAGAATATTGAAGATTTCTTCTAGGATTTTAAGCTGCATTCTAATATCTATGCGGACTCATGCGGATTTATCAACAATATGAAACAGAATTTTCGATAATTAAAACAAAACATTTCTATTTCTATGACATGGTAGATAGCAGTTATCATTAATAGTTTATTATCAATATGATTTCAGATATTAATTTTAATCCACCAGTTGAATAACATTCTTATATTTGAACGAATCTAACTGAAACAATGCGTGCGCATTTGACGTCATAATCAAAGAGTTTATCTTAAAAATGAATGATTTTTTACTTATACCGAATTATGGATGCCGCAATCAGCAGCATAAAACTAGAATCATCTGAATAAATATCTGAAAGCCAACAGCACAGGGTGAATGTGTTGAAACTAAAGAGAGTAGGTAAATCACATTTAAACATGAAAATCATCGGAAACCTCCAACACATAAATTTATCCTCGCTTATCACTGGCGCAAATCCCACCCCAGACACCCCCACCCTCATCGGGGTCAAAAAACATAACACGTGGTGATTTTCGCGGAAAAACTGGAAAATCTCCATTGAACCCGATCGGTTATCCAACAAAGATTGATGACCCTGCAACTAGTCGGGTCCAATCTCACTCAGCCATCTACCTAAAGAATCTCCATACAGTAAAGCCGTCTTATCGTACACCAGTCACGAACGTGTCTCGTGTTCGCACGTTTGTCGAGAGTAAATAAAAATAAAAATGAAAAAAGAAAAAAGAAAAAAGAATTTTTTGTTTAAAAAAGTCTGAAATTCGGAGAATTGTGACAACTTTGCACAGGTGGTTTTTAACCATAACCATTCGGTTACATCCAGACCTTCAACTATTCAAATAATCAGATTAAGCGCAATCTCCTAAAACACGATGTCGTCATAAAAATGAACAATAGCATCGATCAAAGCAGAAACTTGAGAAAACATTTGATGAACAAAAAAGAAGTCTCTATCAAATAAGTGACAATGAACCATTAAATTACCTCAACCAGCTTCAGTTAAATCCCTCTAAAATCCAAGAATGAGTGTCACTGGTAGCCGTCTCGCCGTTCTTCGCGATATAACTTGCACTTTACCACTGTTCATTGGTCAATCCCTCCAAATGTATCCCACAACCGAACAAGTATTGGAGAGGGGGTTTGACTCCGGGGAGCACCTTATTATTTTCGGTGGAATCGTACGTCCATATTACACGGAACTCACAAAGTTCTTCAAAAAACTAATCCACTGAACACGTGATAATAACTGTTCAACTCTCGTTATTTAATATGGTAATTTTTTTTTAAATCACAGTCGATGCTGATCGAAACAGTTCAATTGGTCTTTCATCACTGTTCTCTTATCCCCATCATCCCATACTGCCTCTCATCATTTTAACAGTTTGCGCATTCGCTCGTATTAACTTTAATGTGATTGTTTTGTTTATAGTATTGTGAATGAGTCAGAGGGTTATGATCGAGGGGGTGAAATAATAAACAGTGACTGCACCGTGTGTAACACCACCGCCCTGTACTGTAGCTGACGAGCGACTGAGAATTCTTTGTATATCGTCCCTTGAAACGCTTGAAACTCTCGAAGCAAGCCTTTAGGAAGTGTCGAGTGGATGGCGGAAGGTTGCCCACACTATCTCCCCCACCATTGGTATTACCTTCACACAACTGCACAGATAAATGGCAATGACGGAGGAAGAGGAAGAGTGAGTGACAAAGAGCGAGTTTTCTCACCGGGAGAATGTGCGGCAATTGATTGGTGGTGTCGGTGGGACGGCATCAGATGTCATCAGCTGATTGGTCCTGTCATTTGGATCCAGCGGAAATAGTCGAAGCACGCGGCAGGACGGAGAGCTGAGCCGAAGACTGCCGAGTGGTAGCTGGTGAGTGGGAGGGGAATCGGAGCGGGAGCGGGAGCGGCAGCGGCTGCCGGCCAAGAGTCGAGGACTTCCTCGTCGTAGCTTCCTCGTGCGGTGGGGGCTGGCCGTTGGGTTCCGGTATTTCTTACTAATTCTGAGGTGCCTATAGACGATTCCTACAATTTCATAATTACATTGGAATTGGCCGTTTATCCTGAGATACGCGCTAATTCTGGGATTATCCTTTTTTTTTTCGTTATTCGGCCTATACAGATATCATGGTTATAATTAATAATCAATTGAAAGTTCATTGCTTTTGTTACCCTATGCAATTAGTACGTAACTACTATCATTCCTTCTATAACCATGGGACATGTTCCTAGTGAGAAGTTTATAATGGCTAATAATTAACTAATTAATAACTATTGTCCGTTGTAATATTTTCATTCCTAAGATATTCATTTTTGAGTTGGGCTTCTATTCGTTGAAGTTCAGTCAAGATTCGGTCGGAATTCAGGCATTTTTCAAAGCAAAATTTGGCCCCAAATTTCTCGCCAAATTCCATGATAGTTTATCAACCATGTACAAAGTTAACCAAAGTTGAGTTAAGTATTGAGTAAGGGTCAACTAAATAATGACTTAAATCTGCAGTCCGAGACTAATGCTCACCTTAAGTTACTTATACTATAAACCTTTCCAAAACTTGAGAAGATATTCCTCTGACTGAATTTCAAATCTAAGACCATTGACAATAATACCATCGACTATATATAGATTTCTATCCTACAATAATTTATATTTATTGCGAAGTACAATGGTAATTAATTGGCAAAGTAATCATAGGGATATTTGAGTTTTAAAAAATTGATTGAATTTTATAGTTGTTATAGAAAATATAATCGATTTAAAATGCGTTTTAAGGGCCGTCTTGAGATGAAAAAATGAAAAATGTTGGTCTTTCGGTGCAATACCCTGGACTCTGAAGACAGTACCAAGATTTTGGAATAGCTCCTTGAAGCTGATGTACAAATGTGATTTAACGATGTTCTCCTCTACGTGACGTGCGGCATTTATGATATTTCTCATCGGCGATCTGTCTTACGGAAATTGTTACCAATCTTGCAGGCGATGCGGGCGAGCGCTATCGTTCCACGCTCGTTTGACCTTTTCAATTTGTGTGGCGCAATGGATTCAAATGTTCCGAGGCGTCATTTTTTTATTTATTTATTCTCTTTCTCTCATTCACTTCGCCAGTCGTTTCAAATTGAAACGAAACGATGACGGAGTCGCGAGGGATTCGATGATTTATCTCCATCTCTTTCTTGGTTCGAGCTAGTTGGCATCGATTTAAATGCTGGGGATGAATTGAGATCATTATAAACGAAAATTACGGGTCAAATGGTGCTTATTATTTAGTAGGTCACGATTAAAACAAAAATTCTCGCGAGCTTACAACTTGAGTAGCTATAAACTGTCCGAATCGCTTAATTCATGAAATGGAATGTTTTTTATGAAGGGTAAATAAGCCCGAGTGAAAAAATTTTAATTACCACATGACTGAAGAAATTTAACTCAAATTTGATACTTTCATTAGAAATTCTTTCTTTATGCTGTCATTTTCTTTTAATAGTTAACAGGTCTTCCTATTATTAGTGCAACATTTTTTAATTACTTTGTTAAACAAATGATTGTTCTTTCTATTATTTCATACTTATTAATTGAAAGACGACTCGAGCTTGAATTCTGCAATGGAGCAAACTAGTATCTCAATTTTCAATGTTTCAAATTCTACTATTGGATAATTTATTTCAATCTGTATTTTCACATATCATTTCTTCTCCTAAATAATTGCGGACTCTTTAACCAAAAGGTACGTTGCTCTACGGATACACAAGAGGGACTAACTCATTACACAACTACTTGGGCCTTATTTCAAGACCTTTGGGGCAACCACTTTTCCACCCCCTGAAAGGGGTTTTACTTTCTCCCTTGGCCACTTCTGGTCGTCAAATGTTGCTTAGAGATAGGCAGTAAGAAGTATAAGTTTTATCCGTAAAAAAACTACAAGATTCGGCATGGCCTTTTCCACTTTTCTTATTCCCCTGACTTACTGCAATGTAAACCATACTGTCACTGTCATTCCAGAGACAAAAATGTAAAAGTTAAAAGAGACAGAGTGAAATGTGACCTTGTGGAAATCTCCAAAAATCCAACATCTACTTTCATCGAATGAAAAAATTCTTCCTCGATCTAACTGTTTGAGGAATTGTTATATTTGCACGGGTATAAAAAAAGTCAACAAAACGGCAGTTTTTTTTTTCATAACACTGCATCGACATACACCGGAAAAAATATCTGATGGGTTTCTCGACAAGTATCACATTCCCATGAAAGTTATAAAGTGCCATTCTTCGTAGGAGTAATACTGTAAAGATTTTGTGTACAGACTTTACAATTTTGATATAGTATTGACTCGATATATTACCATTAATGGAAGTTAAATTCATGTGGGAAATTCAAGGATTTTTCTTTTCTTTAAATCATTCGATCCTACGATAACTCAAAGAAGTAGTTTTTAATACATTCGATAGATGCCTTCTAAAATCGTGTTGATATGCCTTTGAACACAAGAATATAAATCGATAAAACATATGCGGTAAGATAAAATGGTGTACATAATTATCATTTGAAAGCATATTTCTAATTTATAAGCAAAAACCCCTACACTTTACCAAGCCAAAAACAATTTCTCCGTGATTCTCTCTTCTGCAATTAGTCAGTTATTAATTAAAACATAACGATGAGTAATTTGCAAGACCATAATTTAACGTATTCAAAGAGAGTTAAAAATAACGCTGTTACCCGATGAATTCATAACAACGATTGTAAAAAAAAAATCCCCCGCCCTGGATCGTTGGATTTTCGTCCGGTATTTCTTTAGGTTCGTTTCACTTTTCTTTTTACCCACATATTTTTTTTTGTTCCTTTCTTCCCTGCTTAGATCCGCATTGCATTCTTTCCTCACATATATTAACCACTACTACATAAATATATCCCACTAAAAGATCGGATCGTGGACCGTAAGGTTTGTCCCGTCGGTCTCCTTATTCTTTTTTTCTTTTTTCTTTTCACTCTTGATATTTTTTAGTCTTCCCCCAGGTTCTTTCAACCATTTCTCATGATCCACCTTCTTTTTTCCCTTCGGAACGCCTTCCGGAGGAATCAGAAAAGAGCCCAAAGTGTTCGAGGACCGGCCAAGGGGAGAAAGACGTCTGATGATGTAGATGAGGACCAGGAGAGAGGGACATAGAGGAGGACAGGTAGCACGAGACGTCCACAAACCTGTTTTACCTGTTATGTCTTGGATCTTCGGGGGCTTATGAGTTCCACCTCGCTGCCTTTTACCAGTGTAGTGGTAATGGTGGTCGTCTCCGATGATCGGACCTGGAAAAGGATGTGGTGGATCCTGAGGTAGGTGACGGTGTTGCGAGGATTACTTTTTACAGTTCCCCTCACTTGCTCGGATTTTTTCTCGTTTGTTTTTCCTTTTTTCCCCCAGGAAGCCAAAACACGGTAACATCGCAATCCGAGCGTCACCTGCTACATCATTTTTCATCTACTAACTTGTTTTCGGAAATTTTTTCACCCAAGGATGATGACTTGGAAATTTTTAGATGAGTGAGAGGCTAGCCTCTTCTTGTGCGTTTTTGTGGCAGAGGCAACGATGAGAATGAGGTTCAGGATTAACAAGATGCGTTGAGATTATTATCATTTAAAGGAGAAAGATCTGATTTTGTTTGATGTTTGGGGTGAACACCCGCACGACCAAGATGTATGAAAATTTGGATTGAGACCAAGTGACAGTTAGAAAATTATGGTAGAAAAGGGGAGGTTTTTATTGTCGGTCTTCTGCGGAGCTTATTTCACCATCTGGGCACTATAAGGGAAATTAAAAACGACAGCTTTTTCAAGAATTCGTCTTGCTGCTATTTTTTTAATAGCAGGATGGATTTGAAAACCTAGGAAAATAATTTTCTCAATTTTGACTATTTTATGAGACGAAGTCTATTTAAAAAAAATAATAAAAGATATTTCAACTAAAAAAATATCTTTGAAACGATGAGAAAAGATATGTCATTCGATGAATAACACAATTAAATTGAATCTGTCAATTTTAATCAGCGGTTAAGACAATCAACAGTTTTTGGTTTCATATATATAGGCAAGAAGCAAAATATTGGGAAAACATTCATCTTGACTTTTTAACTAGTTAAAAATTTTACGATTTATTTACCGGAATTTCTGTTAAATTTCCCAAAATAATCGAATTGAAAGAGTAGTTATAATCGAATTAATCGAATAAAAAGAGTAGTTAATTAAAGTACATTTGCCATGAATTTGTCATCAAAGATATTTGGCAAAACTCAATTAGAAAAAAACAATTAGAAAACATATTGTGCAAATTGATTGACGTAAATAGGGATTTCCGATGAATTATGGAGGACGTCGTGAAAGTCAATTTACACGTTTATAAATCGAACTTTTGTTTACTGGAGTGTTAAAAAATGTTGGGGCCAGGTGACATAATAGACTGCACCAACTGCCAATTTTTCACCACGCGTGGTTGCGAATTCACACAGGCTGCCACGTATTATTAAGCCAAGAAAGTGCAGTAAGGTGCGGCTGTAAAAAAATAAATAAAAAGAAAAGAGAAGAAGGAGGGAGAGTAGAAGGAGAGGCGAATGTTGTGAACGATCATCGTATCCCGGATGCATGGAGGCGATGTGTCCTCTCCCCTTGTTCCTTAGCCCCTATTCACCCATCGACAACAGTGCACGCGGGGGTTGGGGGGCTTCGGTATCAAAGTTACGCTTGACATTCCTCAAGAACGGCGCAACCTGTCCTGAATCTCGGGGATCTCGGCGAAGGAGACCTCAGCAAAGAGCTGGAGTTCTCTTCTGATTCTCGGCATCGCACCGCACTGCATCGGAATGGCGTAACGGGCGATTTATACATGCTGCAACGTGCAATCCGATGTTGTAACTCGATGCAGGTCTACGATCCTCCTGCGCCCTTTCTCTTTGCACTTTTCTCTAACCCCCTCTAAAGTTTAACATCCCCCCCCCCCCCGTCGTTTGTGGAATCCAATGAAAAATATCAGGGGAAAATTAAACACACCTCACCTTTTCGCCTGTCGTGCCGTGATCAACATCATTCATTGTTCCCATTTGAATTTGCATCGTGACCTTTCGCGAAATTATGGATGTTTGCTCAAAATTTCCTGTGGAATTTTCCAATTAGGAATCAACGGAAGACAGCAATTCATCAATATTCTTGTGAGACTAAACTTATTAGACATTGAAGTACATATGCTATCCGTCCCTTCTCATGTTTATACAATACGGAAAAACATTTGAAGGTACCTACATTTATACTGTTTAGTTTAGGGTTTTGGCTTTGGGAAATTTTTTGCTCTCGCGTTGCAAAAATTATCTTTTTTCTTTCTTCCAATAAAAAGTATATTTTGGCCAGAACTATTGGAATATGGGTGCAAGTGAATAAATAATTTTTAAGAAGCCGTTTAATACTTAATAAACTTTTCTTTATTAGCACGGGGCAGGAACGTCTTTACCGAATAAGAGTTTTTTCACCGTTAAATGGTTTAATATTTGTTTTCACTTTTGAATTTTTCATTATCACTTAAATTTCGACACTTCACAATTTACACTTTCCAAAAATATTCACTTGCTGCTTGCTAATCCTGTAACCTGGGCCCACAACCTATTGGAATATGGGTTCAAGTGAATAAATAATTTTTAAGAAGCCGTTTAATACTTGATAAACTTTTCTTTATTAGCACGAGGAAGGTACGTCTTTACCGAATAAGCGTTGTCCAAAGACTGACAATGACCATAAAAGCAAAAATTATCACTGGTAAAACTAAGAATAAAAGTTAGGGTTTATGACAGAAGAGAATGCAATCCTTCTTCAAATTTCAACATATGTTTAACATTAAACCGTTCTGGAAAGTGGAAATGAAACGATTGTAAACTAGTCCTTTTTCTGGGACTATTTTCCCAGTATGTCATAAATCTTTGTCGAGTAGTTTTTGTACTACAATGGAGGATCTGTACTCAAATATTCCAACAAGAACAAATTAGCTATGCAATGACGTAATACAACGTCTACGTCAACGTAAATTACTATATAAACTAGTATATGATGCATTCGTACCAGGATTTATATCCGAAAAATAATATTTTTTCATTAAAAAACTGTTGATTTCATGTACAAGTTCTGCTGTCAGCCGTTTCGCATTATGTCAGATTCAATATTTATATTTTTAAATTTATCAGTAAATTGTAGTTCTCTATCTCACTGATAACAATGTTTCAATCACATAATGCTTACAATTATTGTTAATGTTTTAATTACAATGTTTTATGGTACATTTCTTTACATTTTTCATCCTAACTCAGACAGCAAATTTGCAGAATTCAATATTTATTGGTATGTGATAAAAATGTCCAAGCACTGTTAAAAATTTTTCTAGTTAGTTCCCTCCATACCTTAATGAATCTGGTATTCATCCAATATAATCCTAAATTGAGAATAAGAATTGAAAATTACAGTTTGTTTTTCGTTCCATGGCCTCTTCTTCACTGTAATTTATGTCGAGTAATTATTGAATTTAACTTATTTAATTTATTAACCAAATAAATTAATGCACTAATAAATATGAAACTCGTTAATCTATCTCATCGGAAAATCGTAAATAGCCTTTCAGAATCAGTTTCTGTGTCTCGATATATACTCTTCTGTGATGTATATCTAGATCTATGCTATACAGAAGAATAAAATTTCTCGTTGAACAAGATTCGAAAATTATACTACATCGATGCCCATAGCCGCTAGCATGAATTTTCAGACACATTTGCGAAATTTTTTAAGTATATGGGGAGAAATTTTCTTTAAGTATTACGGGAAAAGTCGCGTAAAAATTACTTTTTAATATGTAACCAGCCAGCGAAGTCGAATTTCATAGAAAGTTTGGATCATAACTGCAACTTTATATACAATCTGTTCTGTAAAAATTCGTCACTCGACAGATGACTCACGGCTGGGAAAATTTTGAACCTCAAGCCAGGTAATTTTTCCGAATCGATCCTGAATTTTTACTGGACCGCTCCTTTTCTTTAAATTAAAAACTGTACAAGGGTGAAAAAATCTGAAACATTGGTTTTTATTTTCCTTTTATTTTTTATGAAAAAAACATGCAAAAAATGACTTATATATGCAAATAATGCCTAGACTAAAAAAAAACAAACACATATGATAAATTGTTGATAAGACGATCTAGCCACTTGAAACTCTCAACTTCATCGACTTACGTGTTGATTGATCTCTGGTCTCGCAAAATACCCATCTGCAACCCGGTTGCATGCACGTGTTCATTATGCTTGGAGCATGTGGGTGTTTAAGGTTAGATTACAAGGATGAGAACTATTTGGCAAAACCGGCTATGGAGTCACGGCTTCTATGATTTTGACTACTTAAGGAATGACCAAAAATGAACATTATATTTACAATGAATTACCCCTGATTCTGTATTTTTTTTCTCACTGTTTTCAATTGAACTATTTCATTGCACAATCACTAAAATTTTCCTCCAACAATCGTAGGGCACTGTCTCCCTGTTTCGAGTTTACCGGAATGCTCCGTGAATGTACGATCAACCACGAGTGGGGGTAAAAGGTGGGATGACACATTCCAGCAGTCAAAATTTACGGAACGTTTCGTAAAAATTTTCCGCCAGTTCCGTAAAAACTTTGGACTTTTACTGGAATTCTTACGGTTCGGGATGTATGAAGTCTTGAAATTTGTTTTCAATTTTCCAACTGGTCATCAGTATAGAGAGAAAAGTTACGTGTCTGCCCCGTACTTTTTCAATTACAGACCCGATAATTTATGGAATATTTCAGATTTATTCTTTATTCTTGTTCATTTCCATAGAATTTAACTGAAAAGGATTCTCGCTGGCAGATTACGTGACTTCTTCTGTAATTTTTTTTTTATATTTCTCTCGATGTACTTGCCATATCTAGGTATAGTCACTGAAAATTTATTCGTGTCCTTCAATAAAATAATGCCCTTATTATATAAGGAAGTTTTGAAAGTAAGCCGACTCTGTGTCTAGGAATTTAGTCCCGTTCGTCAGAAAACATTTAATAATGGAATAATGGAAATTGATTCCAACTGTACTCGAATTTTCGTACGTGTACTTCATTGGATTCTGTGAAATCTTTTATGAAAATTCGAGTCCATATTCATCCAGTTTCGGCTGAAATCGCAGGGCAATTTTTCATCAATTTTTGTATTCATGTCCTTGAAGAATATAGTCCATATAAATAAAATTCTTCACGTCTGTGTGAATAATAGTGTACCATAGATCACAAATTCATTTCTCTATGTAGTAATTTTAGTTTATCTCTATATATAATAACTATAGCACAGTACTTGATTTTTTTTACCCATGGTCCTGAACATTACAGCGTATTTATACGAAGAATGGTGGCGGAGATATAAAAAAATATTATCTCAATGACATTTTTATCGCGTAGAAAGTGGTCGAAGGATCTTAAAATAAAAAGTATCCAGAGACACAAATTTTGATTTACATATAATCCGTTTATTGACAACACAATGCATGAAAAATACTGGTTTTAGGGCTGAATAATTTAGCCTCTTATTTTCAAATCTTATTTCTATTTCTTATTTTCCATTTTTTTCCATTTTCAATCAGTCTGTGGTGCCTGTTTCAATATGTTGAGAAATTTGAGGGTTTTTACATTGCCGAGATTTTCCTCCCCTCTTTTAGGGTCTGTCTTCTTGCCTCTTGTCGGACGGATGCATAGAAAAAATCTGTAACAGAGTGAAAACAATGGATTAATTTAACAGCAGATAATTTTCTATTATTAATGTTGTCTCAATGTTTCCCAAATCATCCAGTAAGAAATTTGAATTAATCCATAAATTTCCCAATATCTCTGCATCCACGGTGCCTTCTAGTTTGCGTGGAGGGGTAGAATCATCCAAAAATATAAGCTCTCCTACTACTATCTATCAAATCTACATTAATTGTTTGAAACATGAATTGTTTGAAATTATCTTTACTCGAGTTATCTGTCCCCGTTAGAAATAATTATAAATTAATAAAACTTATTCACTATTTCTTATGAATATGCCAATATGCTTACGGAATTAAAGTAGGAAGACTATTGAATGTATTTATCCAAGCTGGCACACTCACTGATACAGTCAGTTTAGATAGAGATTGGTGCTATACTGCTGCGAGGCCGGTTTTAAATTTTATATTAGTTTTCTCTAAAAATTGAAATTTGGATTAGGTTATGATTAAACATGGAAATTTTCATTAATTTTTCCCCCATTTCTGCAAGGATTACACAGCTTTGCCGCTGTGTAGAGCTCTGTTTAAACATTTCGAATGTTTAATGAAAAACGTTCGAAATCATTGAACCTATAGAAAGCTGTCTCCACTTCAAATCCCAACAAACATTGTCGCATGAATTGGAATGCGACTAATAATTATAGATATATAAGACTAATAATCATTAGTTAGCCACTATGATCAAATTTCAATGGTCACCACTACAGGTATCGACATTTTTGACGGATATGTTATTCTTTAACAGATAACTAGGGCCAGATGCGCACGGTCGCGCCCCTGCATGGGTAACCAGCGCTGTAGCGCTCAAAGTAAATCACAATATATATCTATGTGATATCTATATTAGATACAAAGACCGATGATGAACTGATTTTATTTCTTTATCAAATATAAAATTTAATGCTATAGTTTTTGTTCATTATTGTTAGTTTATTCAGAAGACCATGATATGAAAGTTTTCTGCAAGCAAACAGAAATTTGCCGAGAACTTACGGCAAATCATCGCGTTTGACTGTTCAGATATTTCTACATTTGAACGATACATTTTCTTCGGTAACTATTAAAGTTGATAAATAATCGAAATATGTAATGGTTTACTTTTGAAATTGAGGATTTTTAATGATTCAATTTCAATTAATTTTAACGATAATTTACTCCAAAATATTTGGTTCATTATTATCTGGTCAAATTGTACTCAATTGCCAAATGATTCAATATTCGAATTTGGACGGCTTTCATTTGCCGTCGTCGCAAATTCCAGTAAATGAATCACTTATTTTTGATTTGATTTTTTTCATGTTTCGCTATGACACGACTCTGTAGTTTTTTGATTGGATGAAAAATATACTTTTGGCAAGGCGAAAATCAGCTGATTCTTGAGTGAAATTTTAAACATTACCAGTTTGTCAAATTTCATTTTTTTCACAATTAATATTACCCTTGTATAGGCAATACCTTCTAGTTTAGTTGTTTTCGCTTCTGCGTTTTCTTCGAAAACTGCTCCCCCATGAAAGTGGGCATTTTTCAAAAGATTATTATTTGTACGTATATAATGGGTTTGGTATTCCATGCCAAATGGATGACTTTTGAACCTGTCGATAAAGCCTTTTTGCTTTATCAATTTTCCATTCATTTCTACCCCATGTAAAATGTTTTTCAGAATTTTTTCAAATTTGTTCACCGAAATCAAAAAAACTTATGGATCCTTTTTCTGAATCTCTTCTTTAGGCCATTTAATTTTTACCAATGGAATTGGGAATTGGCTTCCGAATAAACCCGTAAAAATTTCAATTAAAAAGAAAATTAGAAGTTCTTAATGTTCATCCATCTAGTAAGAACAATTCGATTGTCACAAAGAAAGAATGAAAATTTCCGAGATTATTTGAGATGCTTCCTATACATTTGTACCTCAGAAAAAAAAAATCATTATTCATTGCAGTTATCGATTAACGTATGTAACTTATCGTAATTTTCCAGCTGTGTATCAAATACTTTGAGTATTTGTATCATTTTATTAATTTTAATATTTCCAGATTAATTTTGCATAAAAAATACTTATCGATGGCATAATACGACCCTGCTGCTATTGAATTTTCGAATGATTTCACTAATGACTCCTAATGACTAATGACTCTATATTTTATTCCTGCAACTGACATTCGCCAGGGTGTTTGAGAAGACATTTAACCTGCTACTAGTAAAATTAACTTTTACAAAAAAATAAATTTTTTAGCTACCGCCTGACCCATTGCACCCATCCAACGTATAATCCTTCAATATCATAATAGCTATAATCATACCAAATTTCAACTTACTTTCCCAATTTTTCATCAAATTTTTAAGTATAGAATACTGAGAGGATTCAAAAAACGAAAAATGCCAATATCTTGCGTATTTTGTATTAATGGGTTGAGAAAAAATAAATTGAAATCCGTTGAGTGCTTCATGAGATATTCAAGGAAGTGCTTCCACTCAAAAGGTGTAATATCTCTGGAACTACTTGGTTGATTACGTCAAGCCACCATTCGAAGTTTCTATGTTATGAGAACTACGAATGTACAAAATTTCAACTCACTATCTCAATTTTTTATCAATTTATCGTGTTCACAAAGTTTCTGATGATAAAATTGGAAAACAGTGATTAATGAAAAAATTTCCTCCGAACAAATATAGATATTTAAAAAAATTGAAATCCATCCAGTAAGTTGTGAAATGTTGGAGAAAAACCAAATGTAAAAAAGTTGCTATCAATATGTCAAAAGTTGAGTTATTTAGCGACAAATTTAATTGTATTTATGTCCAATTCTCCAAACATTAATCTTCAGAATGTCGAATTTTTCAGCACATACACACAGCTATGATCTACTGTAATATTTTTTTGCACAATTAAACAAATACCATAACCGGCCTGCCTAGCAAAAAACGAGACTCGGGTTCGACTTGCTGGATGGGGACGGCCTCGATCATTGGGATGTTAAAATGATAAACAGTGTCCCACTTGTTTTTTGCTTCCGAATAGAAGCTTTGTAATCATTCAATTTTGACATTGTCTAATTTTCATTGGAAATGATGCAGAATGGTCTGAAACGTATAAATACGAACTTTAGCGGCAATGCTTGTATGCCCCCTCCCACTTTCGCCGATTTTTGGAAATTAAATTTTAAAAAATACAACAATAAGAGGACAAAAAAAATTTCAAAAAATATGAAATTTTTTCAAATTATAGGTCCTCCTTTGGACTAACTCTGGCCGTAGAATCCGCTCGATCAGTCCAGAAGTTCCCAAGGAAAAGCCTTTTCTTTTTCAAAAGTTTTTCGTAAATATTTGCAAAACTAGTCGGCCGGGTAGACTTTTTTTTCCTTTAAAATGTTCGTCTTGATGTCTTCTATTTAGATCACTCAGAATCTATATGGCCGTCGGTATAAAGTTTCTGAGATATTTCCACATTTCTGTTTTTTTACAAAACATCGTTGTACGCGCTCCAGCCTCCGCAAAAATGGACGTATCAACTTGAAATTATGGAAACATTCTCGTTATTTGATACGAACGGTTCCTGTTTAATTTGAGCTTAATCGGCGGAGTAGTTCTGGAGATATTCGATTGTTTGTGTTAATCAATTAGGTCTCATATCTTGAAAATAAGTGGATCAATTTGACTCCTTTTTGCTTCCGAATGGAAGCATTGTAATCGATCTATTTTTCGAGTTCTTAATTTTGCTTGGAAGCGATGTAGAACGGTTTTAAACGTAACAATACGAAGTTTAATCACCTCGTGTGTATGTGCGGATATCCATTTGGTGGTCACGGTTTTGAAAGTAGTAGAATTAACCAGCTCAAAAAATTCAGAAAAATTCATCATTTCGTCAAATCATAGGTATTAATGACGACTGTGTGCCAAATTTCAGCCAATCGATCCAGCTGTTTTTGAGAAATTCTCATTCGTTTGTAGATCTAATTTCTGGAATATCTCAAAAACTTTCCAACCGATATGATTCTGTTCCCTCTGAAAATATTGGTCTGGATGTCAGCTATAACAAGCATTCAGTATATATATACCGCTTGGTTCAAATAAAAACCTGAGAGATTACAGGTATTCCATTCGGAAGTCAACCATCAATGAAATTGGTGGCAAAATAAAATTTAAAAAAATAAATAAATAACATGTGAAGTAACAATCGTATTTCTTCTATCGTTAGGAATGACCAACTGCTTGTTTATTTTTTTATATCACTGCTGCAGTGGAGGAACTTTTTCCTTGGACTTGAGAGATAGCGAATAACTCGCTGAAATAGTATATTTCTCACCTAGGGCGGTAAAGTAAAGAATGCTTGCCCCAGTCGGAATTGACTATGGTCCAAGCTTGGCCTAATAACAGCTCAGCTAGGTTCAAGCTTGGACCCAAGCTTGTACAAAACATCAAATACAAATTGATGAATTGAGTGCAAATTGATCCAAGACCGAACATGGAACTCGATCCAAGCTTGCATACCAAGCTAAAGCCGAGCTAGGCCTCTAAGACCAATCTTGATCCAGACTGGAACATCGAACTTGATCCTATAGCCTGGGATACAATTGTCAACCAATCCTTCAATTTGTCTGGAAATTATCGATCAAAATAATGAAAAAAAATAAATAAATTACTTTGTTGTTAGTGATACAAGTCAATTTTACCCCCATTTAGGTATCCCTGATGAATTGATCATTGGAAAGATCTGACTACTTAACTTAAAAGTTGACTGCCGCAACCAAGATTAGGACGCATGACACTAATATTAAGAAACTTACGCCCACGATGTTAACGCGCACTTATGACTTGTGATTTTTAATTGCGCATGTAAACTTTATCTGAACTTTATAGAAATAATGCTGTTGGATGACGTTCTATTTATTTAATGTAATTAGCATCATTAATTATTTACTTAATTTACCTTATCCATTGGCATAAGTTACTTTTTCTCGATCAAGCCCCCGCCCCCTGCCTCTACGACTCCTAATCTTCATTACGAACATACTCACTAATTTTTATCTGTAACTAACTGATAGTTATTATCATTACTATTAATATTATTATTATTAATTAATTTGTCCGTTTATTCTAAGCCTGATCTGAGCGTAGTTGCCAGGCGGTTGTTTTTATAAAAAGAATTTTTTGATTTTATACAGTTACAGTTAATCGAGTGAAGTCGATCACACGAAGAACTGCCACTTTTCGAACAACGTAGTTAATATTTTATTTAGAGTTTTCTATGATGGATCCTATTCTAGAAAAATCAAAAAGAATTTTCGAAAAAAAACCCTGGCTCCAAGCTTGGAATATCATCGGAATGTCCGAGGTATCCAGGGATCGATTCGCCTATTTTTACCAAATTTTGTTGAACTATGTAGTTTCATAACGTCAAGGCTGGTTCAAACTACGAACTTCACGACTTGGAATTACCTAGGAATCATATATTGGATCAAGGTTGGTTGAGGCCGCGTAGTACGTCACAAGCTCGCAATATTTAACTGGGACCATGATCGAAACTACTTTGGTATACAAGCTCTTATTAGCATTATATAATTAAGTTTGGTTGAATCATGGTAATTCCATAGAATCAAGGTTCGTTCAAGCTTGGAATTCTCAAGCTTGGTATCCTCGGCTTGCCTCAAGCTTGGTCCCATCGTTCAAGATGGATTTCGTGAAAGAAGTTTTTATTTATTTACTATTTATACACAAATATATCTTTAAAATTTGAAAACATTTGATGCACTTTTTTTCTTAAAAAAACTTTCCAAAAATCACATTTTTTTTCAGACAGTCCCGCTAGTTACGCCACTTAAGAATATGTCTTCACGGGTATACCTTTTCGGTGGCCATTTGGAGGTTCATTAACGAGTCGAAAATTTCTTTTAACTTATCGACGAGCGGTGACCAGTAAAAAACCGTTTTTCAAGTAAAATCGGAAGGAAGTAAGGGCGAACGGAACTGAAAGAAGAGGAAGTAAAGTAGAGGTAAAGGTGAGTTGAGTTGGGAGAAGCGGAAGGGATGTTAAGGTATAGTGGGTGTGAGTGCAGTACGTAACAATCTATAGAGAACCGGTGGAAACGGAACCGGAAGACGCTAGGGCAGGAATACGTACCCGAGACTCGTAACGGCTCCTATACTCACTTGAAAGCCCCGTCAGCAGCTTCAACCCTGATATGGCGGAAGCACCGCGGTTGCCGGAAGTCACCGAGGAAATGAAAGCACCCTCTTCCCTGTGCTTCCATTCCCAATACAAATAAACCTCATCCACTTCTCAATTTCACATATTTTTTACATTAACCCGCAGTTCTTTCAATCTCCAGTTTCCATACCAATAGAAATATTCAGTATAAAACTTGCAATTTGCTTACCGACTGCAAAAGGCACCGCAGTAAACAGAAAATTTCATTAATTTCGGTGATTTTTATTATTTACAGCAAATTCACGTTAAAAATACAGATCGTCCTTAAATAATTTCGTAATAATTACCCTCTCAAACACATGTTTTATTACACATTGCGAGAAACAAAATTCAAGCTTTTCAGAAACAAACAAATATACATTTGGCAATTTCTTCTTCATGCATTCTGCAATTTGCTATTTATATCTATATCTAGTTCCAGTAGGCCACAAAGTATCATCATTCACTACAATGAAAGCTTACAAAATTGAAATATCACCATATTTACTTGTTTATTTAGATTATATCATTCAAAAATTGATCCACCCGATGTTTGTTCATACAATGGCATTAATTCATTAAATGGGTGTATCGTGCGCAACGCTCCCCCCACGTACATTTATCAATCGGTATTGCGATAACCGTTCAACCGATTTCAATAGATGATCGAAGAAAGATCTATAACTTCAGTCTGAACTTGTTGTTTATATCTCTCCTAGTTCTCCGGTAAAATTATTTTTTCATTAAAAAAAACGGATAAATTTGTTTAGAACAAATAATTGCGCAATGGGACGTGTTTTCTGTTTTTTTTCCAATAGTAGGAATGGTGGCGCGCATTGCGCTCCCGAACGCGGTTGCATGATATCAATATTTCAATGATCATATTCTCCAAATTCTCCTGTGTACTTTAAATAATTAATTTCTTCTTTCTAAATAGCATTCGGAAGTAATGCGACCAATGAGGTCATATGAGAGTTAAGATATAAGAGTGTGAGGATGGATTTATGACACATGATCCACGACCCACAGAACCAAATCAAATAGCGAGGGTATCGCCTTGAAGCATATTTTCGGGGCTTCAAAATGTCATATAACTCATTCCAATCCACAAAACAATCAGTTGATTACGACCAATCAAACGGAAGAACTTCCAGAATTAAGAAACTATCAAATTTAACTTCACACGGCAAATCATTTCTAAGCCACATGATCAAACAAATATTCAGACAAATCTAATAGATCATCCAAATATCATGTTGAAGTACATTTAACGGGTTTTAAAGTGATCTATAATTATCCCTATCCGAGTAGAGGTAAAGAAATTATCGTCAATTGAATAAAAACAAAGCCCAAATCGGCCACCATTTTTTTTATAATGGAAAAATATCAATATCGGGAACCAATCTATATATAATTTCCAAATTTCATCCACTTCATCACGTACATTTTTCACGTTTCTATGAATTTTTCGGAAACAATTTTACTGAAATTCAATTACTATTGATTGGACCAAAAAGAAAATCTTAATTCCCAACTTGCTGGAAATTTTCCTAACGCTATAAGAAGATGAAAAAATTGCGTGAAGTGTTGTACAAATTGCAGTCCGCAGAAAGTGAAATCTATTTTCCTCATACTGAATTTACAAGCTACTCAAATATTCATCAAAAACTAATTTTCCTTGATTTAATTTAGTATTTCTCTACTTTCTTCAGAATTAGCTCGTGGAAATTAATGGTCATCTGGTTATGTAGAATTTCTCCTCCCCTGTCTTATGAACACAACGAGTGGAACAAAGAAATGAATAGCGGAACTTGAGGCTTGAACCCGATCTGATGATTTGCTCTCTGTAGTTGTTTAGGAATAGGGAATCGTCAATAAAACAAATAATATCTTATCAGAAAGTCCAAAAATTTTTAACGGATTTTTTTTTATCATGGTCAAAGCATCAGATTCGTTATTCGAAATCCTTTTGAAGAAAAAAAAGGGGTAGAGAAACGAGCGAAGAACAAGCGGAACTGGGGTTCATGTAACTTCCTTTCCTTTCCGATATGCTTGGCTGACTCCCTTCCTCTCCCACAGATTACATGACAGTGTCTCGATGCCCTCCACCGGAATGGACACTGACAATTGCCATACGAGATCGTTCAAGTTAAGGTATTTAAGGTGATTGTCTTTGTCAGATGGGAATATCGTTGTTCAGCTTTTTCTTTTCTTCTTTTGCTTCGAGGGCAAATTAAGTCATCCTTTAAATCACTTTCTTGTCCTTGAAAACACGAAAAACTAGCATCTCAAAGACCTGCTTCCCTATAAAATTCGAAATTTATTGAGTTATAGAATTTTATCAATTAATTTAGTCCTTCAGGCTTCGGCTTTTTAAAAGGCTATAAACATGTCCTGATATAACTCCTGATAGATGCTACATTCGATTGGTTGGATCGGTCTTGTGTGTGTCAAAATCTCCAGGATGAGTTAATGGGTATTGAGTCAATTGAGTGTTCAATTCATCCGGAAAATCCTGAATCGCAGCTATATCTTAGAGCACCGGATTCACCAAGGAAAAATCAACGGCTAGCCACTCCAAGTCATAACTCATGTGCATCTCGAGTTTGGCATCATATTTTTGTCTTGCACTTACTCGTAGCTGTTCTCCGATGAATGCAAGGTGGCTGATATAAATCCTACCGGATGAAAGAATCCATACCGGCAATTGATTCATCAGTGAACTTGATTCAAGAAAATATTGAACGTTCTGCCATAAAAAGCAGGAGCCATCAAAATTCCCCATCTGGTAGTTCATATTCGATTACCGAATTAGAAAATAGTAATGCGCAAATTTTTTTTCTACATTTGAATTGCAGTAAAATATTAATAAATTACTTGTTAGTTTCTTCATTCATGTCTCTACCCTTTATCATTTCAGTCTAGGCATTGTTTTTGGTGGTTCATATCGTATCGTATGACTCATACGCCTCTTAATTAATGCATTATAGTCAATTGAGATTAAATTGACATTAAATTGACCTTCTGATATTTCGATTCAAATCCTCTCGGAGAGTATATCAATTTCTGATTCGTTTTTCTTTAACTTTTCAAATATTCTGAAAAATTTCCTATTTGATTTTTTTTTAATGTCCAGATGTCATTTAGAATAAAGTATTCAAAATATAAGGCAATTCCAAATAGAAGAAAAATTATTGTTCATTTTTTGCTTGCGAATCGAAGTATTACAATCGTTCGATTTTCAAATTTTCTAATTTTACTTGGAAATCATGCAGAATGCTCAGAAAACGAAAGAAACTAATAAAAAAAAAACAATTTTGGAGACCATGTCTGTCCAATCAGCCTTTTTTCCCTATAATTCGATAATTAAATAAGACAAATCATTTAAACAAGTCTGAAATTTTCTCACTTTGTCGGTATGATTTAAGACTAGCTCAATGCCAAAGTTCAGCTTAATCCGACCATTATTTTTTAACCAATAGCTATTTGTGGTGTAACATTGTCTGGCGAATATCTCGGGAAATACTCAACTGATTTTAATCATTTTTTTTTGCTAAAATACATTAAAATTTGGGATCAATTTTGTGTTGCGGGAAGCACTTGAATAGACATGAAAAAATAATGAAAAAAAAAGAGGAAAAATTATTATAGGGCGCTAAAGAGCGATATTATTCAAAAGGGATCTATCAAGTTTACAAAAAAATAATAAAAATTACGCAGCTTACCATTGCTCTCCAGAAGATTGAGTGACAGCTAGATGTAATAGTAAGCTACGTGTTTTTTTATTATTTTTAGCAAACTTGGTAAATCGCGTTTAAATAATATCGATCTTTCATTATTTTCTCATGTCCATTCAAGTGCTTCCCGTAACACAAAATTGATCCCAAATTTTAATGTATTTTAGGTTAAAAAGATAAAATTTAAACAAAAGTCAAAGTTCGATAAATAGTCCATCCGGGCCTTAAAGCAAGAATCATATTTTCTACTGCTGGAGACTGCCATAACTGCTTGTGCTTCATAATTTATATAAAACAATTTTTAAATTGAAGTTTAAAATTTTCTTCAACGAAATTTTGCTGTAGAATGATGAAAAAGATATGGAATGTTGTAAATTAAATATTTTTTTCCATACACGGGTAGAGCCGACAAAATTTTTTAAATTTTACCGGGTATGCCACTTCAAGGTGTGTTTTTAAACCGTATGGCGCTCCTTCTCTCAGCCAATCACCTCACTCCAATTACTAGACGCTTTTATCTCCCTTCGTCATTGGTTGGTCTCCAGGGAAGTGTAAAATAACGGGAAAATAACTCCTGACAGTTCTCCCTCTACGTAAATACTCAGTAAATCAGCTGCATTCCACAGATAATCGGTAAACCTGCCACTTTGCAACTGACATATCAAATAATCCGCGAATTTCATTCGTGAAACAATAAAAAAATAAGTATCCACCACTCGTGAGTCACATACTCATCAACTAGCCGACAAATCTACGAATAATATTCCCAGAAGCCAGACAAATGTAGACGTGAATTCCGTGGAATTTTTCACCTTCACTTTGGGTAAAAATAAGTGTATATAATTAGCGTAAGTAGATAAATTCTCAATAAATTTTTCCGCTCCATTATTTTTTCTGATTTCAAGAGTTATTTTATTCCTATATAGTTCAATCAACAAGATTAATTGGCCATGCAGTCATAACCTTAAAGCATTTTTGTGGGTTCATTAAGCAAACTATTTGCGTGCATTTTTCAGGATCTCAGGGCGTATGTCCAATTGCACGTAGAGGTCATTCAGCATCATGCCTTTAAATGCAGGTAATTAAATTTTTATCCTTCAGTTTTTTTTCAGGTTGAGAGGATGCTGTATGTAAAGAATCTCTCTTTAGATACTTATTATTGCTTTCTTGCGTTAATCAAGCACTTGAAGAAGTGCAGTTAAGCACAAAAATAGATTGAATAAACTTTTTTTTATTATTTCTGGCATTCTTCAAAAGTCTAAATGTATATTATTGAAGAAAAATCAAATTTCATTGGTAGCTGGTCAGGTAAATTCAATGATGATCTTTTCAATTTTTAAGCAGCGCCAAGATGAGAATCCCGCAAATTACTCAATTTTTTAAAGACAACATTAATATTGAAAACCAAATTACACTGAATTGTCGACTGGATGATAGTTAATATCATACATTAGAGGGAATTTTTTATACATTTAGTTTTTATATAGCAGTTGAAGTAAACTTAAAAATGCTCATTACTATTTTCTTTTAGAAAAAAATTTAGCTAAAAATTTACTCATTATAATCATTATGGCATTTAACCACCTGGTTTACACGATGGGATTTTGAGTATTTTCTTGTATGAAACTTGTGAATTAATTTGAAAAATTAATTCCAGCTAGAATATGGTGGCTTTATTGTCAAATCTTGATATAGATGTCTATATTTTCTAGATATATCAACTGCCCTCCATTTATTGGAGCACATCTACGATCGAGTGAAGGACAGCGATGATCCAAAACTCCAGATGCACACGAGCACCGACTTGGAATCTTTAATTTCCCTTTTAGAGGATCCGGTGCTTCGAAATATAGCTGTAATCCAGGATTCCCTGGGCGAATTGAACATCCAATTGACTCAACATCCCTCCATCCTTCCTGGGGACTTCGATATTAATCTGAACGGTCAGTTAGAGCTCTCAGTTCCCACAACTCCAACTCAACCAATCGAAGGTAACATTTATCAGGAGTTGTATCAGGACACTAGTGAGCAAGATGACCAGAGGGTCCCCGTGGCTCCTCTAGTTCATAGCAGCAGTGAGGATACTTCAGCACAGGTAAAAAATTCTCAACGATTGGGTAAAAATCTGGGATACATAAATTCTTACAATACAATGTAGATTTTTTTCACAATAAAATTGTAGGTCACTAGTCCAAGTCTCGCGTCTGAAGTCATCGGCATTCCACCCATTACAACTCCAACTTATGCTAAAGAATTTCAGAAGGTCATTGATGCCGCTGCTAAAGGCAGACATATTGTTACAGTACAGGTGAATAAATCAACATTTTTTTCTGAATTTTTTTAGTTAAAACTTTTATTAATTATTCGTTTAACGTGGTCTGAATTAGAGGGAAATATTGTGGTTGCAGTTACTAGAGAGTGGTTCAATTTTTTTTTCATGTTCTAGCTATATAAACCAGAAGGTACGAGCCTTGGTTTTAGTGTGGTTGGTTTACGTAGTACCGATAAAGGAGAACTTGGAATTTTTCTCCAGGAAATTCAACCTAATGGAATTGCAGGATGGTAAGACCTATTCATATTCACATTTTTTTGTGCGTAAAAGAACTGTTTTTTATCATAAACAATCCAGGATTTGTTTTTTCATGACTAGACAGATGTGATAAATCACATCTTCAATTTCTTTACTATACCCAGTCCATTTCATACTATGAACTCTCTATCAATCTTTTGATTTTCACTCTACAGTAAATTTTATAGATTATTTTCCTTTGACATTTTCCATGAAAATTAAAAAAAATTTACAATACGAATCCATTCCACCTGAATTCTCTTGTCAATGAAAATTTCGTTGAGTTCAAGAATTGGATAAGAATAACAAAGAAAGAATAGAATCAATAATCACTGTCGATTCGTGAAAGGAGTGTTAGCACTCGGGGTTAAACAACTGGGTCTCTTTCTCCTTGTACGTCACATCGTAGCCGTTAACGCATGCTCACACTCTCGGGCTTCGAAAGCATTCCACCACGGCCGCAGTATCTCAATAACACTGCAACAGCTCAGTGCAAATTTTTTTTTTAATTCAGAAAATAGATCGAAGAGCATCCAATTTATTTCATGGAGTCGAATAATTCAATCTTCAAAATCGCTCACCCGCACCTTCTCCACGGTGGGAAAATAAGTAACATCAATGCACCTTCCATACGTCCATGACGGTGAACAATCGATCCACGAGGGTCATAACGACACTAGTGTAGCACCTCAACTATGGGTCACATTATTAGGAAGTATTGCTCAGTAAAATCTAAAATAACAAATTTCTACTCGTAAATTTTTCTATCTTCCAACTCAAATTTTAATAGCTCTAAACTCGTGGCGCCTCTTAGATCAAATTTTAACAGAAGTTTTAATAAAAATTGATGGAGATATTATGTAGTTGTGAATCAAGTGGAGAAGGTGTGTTCCACATACAGTTTCTGGATTTAATCATAATGGAATGGAGCAATATTGAAGCCGAACTTACCTTTAAATTTCTTTGTGTGGAATTGCAGTGATGGTCGACTAGTCGAGGGTGATCAAATATTGGCGATCGATGGACAGCCACTGGATTCAAATATATCGCACGAGCAGGCAATTTCAATCCTCCAAAAGGCCCGGGGAATCGTCGAATTAGTTGTTGCTAGAAGTAATCAAGGTACGAATTAAGTGTTGAATAAACTTTACTTTGTCAACAGTCTCCTTTTATCTTTTTTTTTTCAATCTAGCACAGTATTTAGCAGTATCTACACAGTATCGTTTTCGGTATCGAACTTGATTTTTAATTTTACAACGTCAAGTTGAAGTATTGATAGGAAAAACGGCCCAATCTAATGGATATAATTTATCGCACTAAATACATAATCTACTAACTACAAACATAGATAATGCATGCCTTTCGTAAAATAAGGTCATACTCGAATTCAGCAAAGTATTCATAACTCAGATAAAATAATTCTACAATGAAATAGTGTTTATAGATGATTAATCAAAATTAAAAAGCATCAAATTTTTCGTTATGAAATGTTTTTCCAAGATATTAATTATCAAGATTTTAATTAATGCGAGGATGAAATATGAGAAAATGTATGATTTATCTGTGAAAATAAGATCCAGCGCCACCGCATGCTGCATCTGAAACGTCGACCCCTACCCTCATCGCCAGTGAACCAGACCAAAAACATCACCAACCAGACAAAGACTGGTCTGCCGCCTCAACCATACAATCATCAAAATCAAACCAATCATCCCACCTTCAGGCACCACCTCCAGAGTCTCTCCCCATCGAGCGAAGTCCCTCAGCTGTCAGTGACACCTCTAAAACTGGCTCTGACATGGTTTTGAATACAGAGTGGGCCCAAGTTGAAGTGATAAACCTCATAAACGATGGAAGTGGTCTGGGTTTCGGTATTATTGGTGGTAGGAGCACTGGAGTCGTCGTCAAGACTATTCTCCCAGGTGGTGTGGCTGATCGTGACAACAGGCTCCAGAGTGGTGACCACATTCTTCAAATCGGCGATGTTAATCTACGAGGGATGGGCTCTGAACAAGTTGCAGCAGTACTTCGACAATCAGGGACGCACGTTCGTCTTGTGGTGGCTAGACCAGTGGAACCAACGTCTCCAGATTATCAGGCCCTAGGCAGTCACGCCCCCATCGTTCCCACAAAAATCCTGGGGGATCCTGAGGAACTTGACAGACACCTTCTGCATGCAGCACCAGAAACTTACAATCTTCCACACCTCAGGAAAGACTCTACCACTGATAATGGAGGATTTAATCAGGATGGAGACTTGGAAATACACAGACCCAGTCTCATCATGGATGTCGTGCGCAATCCCATGCCAATTGGGCCAATTCCTATAATTCCTGTCGTTCCAGTAATTCCGGACCTCCCGGTACTCTCTATGGATCCTCTTGATGTCAGTTCACTCCCTGAAATGGAGAGATTCACTGTGGAGCTTAAGAAAGATAGTTATGGGCTGGGAATCACCATCGCTGGATACGTTTGTGAGAAAGGTGAGATTATTTATTCAATATAATTTTATCAATGAAACTCTGCTGGGTTAAAATTTATTGGAAATCTTCGAAATCTCAAATGAATTTGCTAATGAAAATGCAACACGAGAACTATCATCTAGAAAATATCATCATTTATATTTATATTTTTTAATTAGCTTGACTTTATTGAAGGGAATCTCGTTGCATTTCTTTCAGAAGAACTTTCTGGGATTTTTGTAAAGAGCATCAGCAAGGGTAGTGCTGCAGATCTCAGTGGGAAAATTCAGATTAACGACAGAATCGTTGAAGTCGATGGTCACTCACTCCAGGGGTACTCAAACCATGAGGCTGTGGAGGTACTTAGGAGTACTGGACAAATAGTTATGCTGTGTTTGGAAAGATACTTACGTGGACCAAAATATGAACAGCTGCAGCAGGCGATTGCTGCTAGCGAATTGAGGGTGCCTCAGCCTACTTCGCCCTCTCTCACGAGTTTACCTAGTTTTCCTATCAGTGCTGTGAGTAAAAACTTCCAAGTCTTTCAAATAGTTTTTTTACCCGTATATTTTTTTTTTGTTGAGAGAGTCGGTTTAGGTAGTGGAATTGTCTAGCCAGTGTCGATTATTATTTTTATTTGATTCTTTCATTTTTTGTAGTTTTATTCGTATTTGGAGAAGAGTTGCAGATTCTCAACGAATTTTCCTCGTTTATTTTTTGGTTACCAATATCAACGATTAGACAATATTTAGTGATAATATTTATTGCAGGTTTAGATCGTCATCGAGTCCTGTCTCTTCATCGTCAAGACACAAGCTACAAGATACCAATTATCATTACATTAACTCAAGTTCACAAAGTCAATTATCAGAAGCTTTATCATAATTGTGTTATAAATTAATCAATAGATAATAAAATTCACTTGTGATCAATATTCGAGGCCATTTAAGATCTCATTTTATCACTAAATTATTAACTCTTGTTTTCATTACTTTTTGAAGGTATTTTTCGATTGACAAAATTTTGAAGAACTCGTTTTTTTTTTGTCTATGTTTATAGGATGGAGACACTATGACCGAGATTGAGCCTGAGAATGAGTCGCACACTACAATGGACAGTGTGATATTACAGGAAAGCGAAAAGTTTGATGAGGAACCTGAAGATATGTCACTCGTGGAGGCTCTATTGAGCGATCCATCTTGTGAGCTCACGCCGCAGATTCAGGCAGCTATCAAAGTTAAATGGCAACGAATTGTCGGCCCTGACGTTGAGATTGTAGTAAGTTTATTTTCATTTTCGAAATTCTTCAAAAACTTCTCAAGCAGCGTTATCGAATTCTTAAAAATTTTCAAAAAATTCCATTATAGTTGAAATTGTTAAATTTTTCTCATTCCAATTACTACGATTTTGGATGAAAATTCGGCTTTCTTTTCATTATAGCGGTCGGCCTTTATTCGAATTTAATTTACATATATATATATATGGCAGAATCAATGATTTTTTCCAAAAATTTCTTGCAGTTTAATTTACAGATTTGAAAACTGAAAATCAATAGATTTCCTATTTAATTGTTGGAATACATTGCATGAGATGAGATCGCACCTATGATTACAAAAATAATTCAATGAAAAGAAAGTAATAAATAAATAAATAAGTAATAAAACTTCGTTCTGCGTTGTGCTTTGTTATGCAGGTGGCTCAATTGAAAAAATTCGCGGAAAGTAGTGGCCTCGGTATAAGTCTAGAGGGAACCGTAGACGTAGAAAACGGACAAGAGGTCAGACCACATCACTACATTCGTTCAATTTTACCAGAAGGCCCTGTGGGACAAAATGGAATTCTCAGATCTGGGGATGAACTTCTCGAGGTAATTGGCTCTCTCCACGTTTCTCGAAAATTCCTTTCTTTGAAGGCATGTTTATTCAACTTGGAGTATTTTTTTAGGTGAATGGCTATCGTTTATTAGGTATTAATCACATGGAAGTTGTGACAGTTTTAAAAGAACTGCCAATTCACGTGCGAATGGTGTGCGGAAGAAGTACATCCTCCCAGGACGCTTTGTGTCCCATCGACACGGCACAGCATCAAGCTGCATTTCAGACTCGAGTAAATACCAAATGGAAAATCCCTAGTAATATCTAAATCGAAGAGCAATAAAATTATTTATGTAACTTATTTATTTCAGAGTATTTTGGGCGGGTCCCTACAAAATTTACTACCAACGATGGATCGTCTAGTGAAGGCCAAGTCGGATGGCTCTCTGGCATCGACGACAACCACAGCAACTGTCACTGACGCTAGTTTATCGAAAATGAAGTCAAGATCTCTTGAGCCACTGACTGGTCTAGCAATGTGGAGCTCAGAACCACAAATTATTGAGCTTGTTAAAGGGGAAAGAGGCCTTGGATTCTCTATTTTAGATTATCAGGTGAATAATCTATTATTTATACATTAACTTCACGATTTTAACCGAACAAAGAATATTTACTAGTTTATCATTAAAATCTAAATTCGGAAATATTGAATTTCAAGTCTTCATTATGAATCATCTACACATCTCACTTAGGACAATGTTATTTCATTGAAGATAATAATATTTGTTGAATTTGTTTTTTCTTCAGGATCCAATGAACCCTAACGAAACTGTGATAGTGATACGATCATTAGTGCCAGGTGGTGTCGCACAAATGGACGGACAACTAATTCCAGGTGATCGTTTGTTATTCGTGAATAATATTGTTTTGGAGAATGCAACTCTCGATCAAGCTGTCCAAGCGTTAAAGGGTGCACCAAAGGGAACAGTGAGAATTGGTGTAGCTAAGCCATTGCCAATACCCGACAGCATTGCCCAAGTTGGCAGTACAGATGTCAGTAAAGATGACAATGGTTCGTCAACACTAACTATTATAAATAATGATAAACACAGGAGGGAATATTTTAGAAAGCGAAAAATTAATGTTACACAGCCATTACACTATGTTAATCTTATTGAGAGTCTAGAGAATCAACATAATCTTGTAAAGTCAGAAAGTTTCTAACTATCATTACAAAAATCGAAAGACAATTAAAGCACCGAAAAAAGGAATACGAATTAATGAATCGATTATTAGCCAGAAAAATTATTTATTTTCATTGAATGAATAATTTCCCTTCTAATCCTATTTAAATTATATACAATAAAATCGTATGGAAGAAAATTATTTTATAGAAGATTTTTCATAAATTAAAATTTTTTTCTTCAGTTTTAGCACGTTTTTGTCAACGAAAAATTGAAATTTGTTTTATTGAAATCAATTACTTCATGTATTACACGCTGTATTTACATATTTAGTACGTACGCGTTTCTACATCTGTAGGAATCTCATGGTGGTTAAAATTTTAGAATTGAACCAATTTTTTCAAATCCCTGAAATAATGGTAATCGTGCAGTTATACTTTCAACATCAAGTACGAGTGTTTAACGGAGCTGACGTATTCGAATATTTGCAGTCGAGGTATTCGTATTCGCTACTTTTTTGGAGGCGACTGTCTTTATTTATTCAGTTGAAATAAAAATTTTACAAAATATATATATATTCCTTTTCATTCATTGACTTTCATTCCTGAGAAAGACTGCAATTAATTTTTTGTGAGTCTCGGCGCGTAAATATTTCTACATCAAGGTTTATTTGTTTTATTTCAAATTCTATTACCATTCCATTAGCATAATCATCTCCTGGAAGTAAAGCATTGTATTATTTTATTATGGTGTTGAAAGCAGAATATGAGGATATTTTGAATGCAATGTTTGCGATTTTTTTGCAGGAATTATTCTATCAATGACTGATCTCGGGTGAAGTAGTAGGGAGTAGTTTCAAAAGAAAGTTTCATGCAATGTTGGTGTTTTTTCTTTAAATTAAAAGTACCGAATCCGCTCCCCAACTTTAAAACTGTAACAGAAACAGTAGCGGTTGTTTCAGAAGAACCCTTCACTATGCCCATTGTGAACTAACCAACCACCTATTCATCTACCTATCATCATGTCCTGTAGTAATGATTACCTCCGGGGAATCTGTAGAAGTCTGGATAAAAAGCGTATAAAAGTAACAATGAAGATAAAAAGAATAAGAAAAGTGCAAAGAAATAGTAATGAGAGTCTTAATTGGACTGTAAGCTCTCTGTTTTAATTTATTTGCATTTGGACTGTCTACATTTTTAATAATACAAGCGCACTTATGATTAATTTTATCATTTGGAATCCGGAATAAAACGATTGTCTCATCGCATCTAATTTTCCACAAAAATAAAAAAAACTCGACACAACTGAGGTATACGAATACTTCTAGTGTAAGTTTGAGTTTTTATATCACCGACCTGACAATGAATTTTGAATTTTTTTGTCTATCCAATCTCGGTAATGAGATATTCTTACATACACTCCAGGTTTATTCATTTCTCCGCAATGTTGGCCCCAGCTGGTAATACCATAAAGGTTGAAAGCTCCTAGTAATAGAAGAGAAAAATTGTGAAAATAAAGTGATAAAGTGATTTTTCCATTCAGTAAGGAAGTGATAGGAAGTGATATAGGAGGCCATAAAACTAAATCAGATAATGGATTTTGAATCATCACTTTTTTTATAGCTTAATATGCTTAATGAGTTCTACAAGCAAAGGTTTGGACGATAATCTGAGTATTTATTTTATTTTCGAAAGTATTCTTGAAAAACTGAAGGAAGTCTCTAGAAGTGGTGATTTATTTACTTTAACTATGGCCATAAAATTGACATGAAAATAATTTTGATAGTTTAGATAAGAATGAGAATTAACTTACCGTTCCTGTAACAAGCGAGGGGCCCTCCAGAGTCACCATCACAAGCATCAATTCCCTCATCAAGATACCCAGCGCAAACCATTCCATCAGTTATTTTTTTTTCACCATAAACATAATCGGCTCTGCAAACATTTTGATCGATCAGTGGCACCCAGCCAAATCGCAAATCCCTGGAGTGCCCTGATTTTCCATTCTCGATACTGCCAAATCCACTAATGGTGCAGTTGAGTCCTTCAGAATACTCAGCATTCCTAGGTGGGAGGCAAATTGGCATAATATGCTCACCCAGGGGGATTCCGCGGCCTTTTAATAGAACGAGAGCGATGTCGTTGTTCATCCTCTGACCTTTCCGGAATTCCTCGTGAATGTAGTAATCTTCTATATTTGCTTCTACTTCAGTGCCTTCATCAATCTTGATATGAAAATCAACATCAACAACAGAAATATATTTAACATGAAAATTATTCAATTGCCTTTTTTAAACGTTGTAATTTACGGCATTGACATTCTGTGATGGAGCAGTTCTTGAAAATCTCGTGGTAACAAAAATTTCATTAAACAAATGGCACTTGTGACAAAAATTTGTGAGTTAATATTAATTGTCGGAGCAGTAGCACTTTTGCAAAAACTCGCTGTCTTTTCAAAAAATACCAATTTGGCTCATCAGGCGAAGATTACACTTTTTTACGTTTTTCATTTTCACGATCGTCAAAAAATATTTCATTGCGATAAGGAGAATTTATAGTAAATTCATATAATTCATATAATTACAAGGGATAGTCAAATTGACAGTATGGAATTAATACTACTCAATACAATAGAAAATTTTTTCGCGAATTGAGAATGATTTGGATGTGAATCATGCACAAATCGACATCAATGAGCATTTTCAAACAGATGGACAACCTAAGAGATGGATGACCTAGTCAGTGTTGAAAAAATGGCCGTTACTTGCAATTTAATAAATTACCTCAGTGTTGTAATCTCCAGCTCTTATGAAGTAAGTGCCCTTATTGTATCCCTCCAGGCAATGTGCAGCTGTTAAAACATGAAGAGGCGATACAATAACCGCCCCGCACCAGTGGTTTGATCGACTGTGACCTCTCACCCTTATACTCGCCTTAGAAATCAATTTTTTAATTATTCAATATTTGAATTATTTTTACCAATGGTTTCTCTCTGTTTGCCAAGTACCTGCCAGGGATAAGAGTCCTTCGGTGCCACAGAACCCCTCACCACCCTCTCGAACATTTTATCCCCCTCGCTGAAGTCCTCGAGTCTCTTTCCACATTCAGCCGGGAGAATTTCATTGATCGTAATCTCTGGCAGGTTGTCCTTGTGGTTCTACATTCGAGGGAATATGAGAGGTCAGGAAGAAATAATTTACTCATGCAAACAATGTCAATGCTCGTTTATTCGAGTAGCAAAATTTTACTGTAGCTATTTACACGATTTCAGTATTAGATTCAGAATATGGTTTTATCTTTGAGAGTTACCTCGTCGAAACTAACTGGGCCCTCTTCACAGATCACTCCGACGTCCTCGTCGTGGTTGCAATTACTATGGCCCCAGTGATCGTGTTCACACCGATACAATTGAGTTTCATTCCCACGACAGAACACCTGATTGCCAAAATAATGAAAAACAATTGAATGTACAAATTAGCGAACTGTTTGAAAATTAATTTTCAAATTCAATTCAAATTTCGTGTTTCGTAACTACCCAAGCATAAAAAATTACTACATTTATGTCCTCAATAGATCAATCTGTTTCATATAACTAAATTCCGATACAATGAAAGTCAATTCTTACAAGCTTAGTATTTCAATGATTATTGTTTTTGGTGGACCTCAAGTATAGCATACACTATTTACCTAATATTTTATATCTTACGTGTCTTATAAATTCATTTATAAATTGAACTGACCTCATCCAGCCAAATAGGACCCTCGCCAGCTCCGAAATACCCATTTTTCTTAGCGACAGCATTTCCCCAGTAGCCGAAAGCTCTGCAAATAACTTTAGCCGCTGCATGAGAAAAATCATCATCACAAACTGTCCCCCAGACTCCATGATGTCTCACTTCTACCCTGCCTTCGGCGGGGTGACTCCCATTGGCCAAACGTATTTCAAACGGTGCCTGAAATCAGAGGAATTCTGCTCTTAATTTATGAATACTTCTTCTCACAGATGAAAAAAATTAATTGAAAAATCTTGTGAATCCATTGAAAAATTCTATTGAACGTCTTATTGGTTTTTGAGCGATTCTATTGGTATTTTTTAAGCAGAAAATAAATGAAAAAGTTGACAAACCATGATTTTCTTCATCCAACTTATTATTTTCCAATCTTTTTAATAGAATTTTTTTTTTTAATTCGATGGAAAATATTCGAACAGAATGATTTATTATATTTGAAGGATTCTTTATCAAATGGACTGCCTATATTTTCATCATTTCGGCAAATTTATTTGTGACAGTTTCATGGTTTCTATATTTTTTGGGGATTTTTGAGAGCATTTTTATATTTGTAATAATAATAATATTTTATTTCATTTGCTGTTACAAGACATGTGTTTTACACCTTCAAAAAAAAAATGCGGAACGCTTCATGATTTTGCGTATCATCCGTGCGTAGAGGTCATGCTAATCTTCTCTCTATCGTTCCATTTTAGTATAATGTACTGCCGAAGCAAGTACTTATATTTTTAATAATGATAGCAGTCGGTTTATGAAGCAAATTTTTTGTTTTTTATTCATAAATTATTTCTAAAGGCCTAAAATCTAAAATTGAAAACGCGTAGGACGGAAAAAGTGAATCTGACGATTGCGGCTTTATAGTCCAAGCCGAAGACGAGCATTATAACGCGCATGAGTCAGAATCACTTTTTTCGCTGTGGGTATGATGCTATTTTATGTTATTGTGCCCGAAAACGCGTTTTTATCCGAGCGAAGCGAGATTAGAAATACGTTTTATCGGCTGCGATGACGTAAAATAGTATATTTTTATTTACGCCTAGGACGGAAAAAGGGAATCTGACGAATGTGACTTTGTAGTCCGAGTTGGAGACGAGGGTTATAACGCGCATGAGTCAGAATCACTTTTATGTTATTGCGGCCGGTAAAACGCGTTTCTAATCTCGCTTCGCTCGGATAAAAACGCGTTTTCGGCCACAATGACATAAAATAGCAACATAGCCACGGCTAAAAAAGTGATTCTGACTCATGCGCGTTATAATCCTCGTCTCCGACGCGGACTATAAAGTCGCATTCGTCAGATTCCCTTTTGCCGTCATAGGCGTGCAAAATACTATTTTCGCCGTGGCTATGATGCTATTTTATGTCATTGTGGCCGAAAACGCGTTTTTATCCGAGCGAAGCGAGGTTCAAACAAAAATATTTTCAATTTTTTTCGAGCAAAAAAGGACATGTAAAATGGAAAGAAAACTATTAAAAAGAGCGTAAAAGCGTGAAAAACCACTCGACATTTTTTGATGAAATTAACACAGAACGTAGAAATAGTGACCACCAATATACTGAAAAAAAAGAAAGTGATCGTCAGTTTCGTAGTAGAGCAATAAATTTTCAAAGTAGCATTATTTCTCCCAGTGGGCAGAGCGCATAGGTTTGTTGCGCGCGACGCGACAACAATGCTTTTTGCTCGAGTGGCGCGAATCTATTTGGAACAGTCAATGACGAATCAAAGGGACGATTCATAAATAAAATAAATACATTGAGTGAGAAAGAGAGAGACATGAAAAGAGAGGCACGCTGCGCGCGGTTGCCACGATCGGCACCATTTAGCGTTAGCTGTGTGTACATGTATCCATGCATGGTAGATTCTTGTGTGCGTGAGTCGAGTGGAACTGTACACCCGCAAAAGTTTATATTCTAACTCGTATTTTCCGCTTAGCGGAAGATCAACCCGGAGCGTAGTAAATTTTAAGCCTGACTCTCTCGCGACAACAACCTTAAGAATAAAAATGAAAAAGTGTCGCTAATGGTGCTTTTTGTTTATCTGTCAGCTTGTCATGCCCTCTACCCAATCAAATAATGTGAATATCTGTCAAATTGGTGGAAAATCTCAATCTTATTGAAATTACATCGTTTATCGACTTCAAAATCTATAATTGAGAGTATATTAGATATTGATTTTTTTCTCAGGTATTTTTATCCTTATGAAGAACCAGAGATCCCACGATGCCAGTTTAACTGAAGAATAAATCTAATGGAAGGAGTATTTGTGAATTTTTTCGTCGAAATGAACGCAGCACGAAGATCCAGACTTACTCTTTACGCTTTTTTAAATGTTTTTTTTTTTTTACATTTTGGGTGCTAATCTCTGCTCGAAAAAATTTGAAAATATTTTTTTTCGAAACATGAGGGAAAAACAGGTTTTTTATGGATTAAAAAAATTATTTTTCCTCTAGAACCAGCTTACGAGTGAATAAAATAAAAAAATGACCATTTGTCTCATAAACTGGTTGCCATTATAGTTAGTAAAAATATAGAGAGAATTTTAAAAATCCCCCCAAAAATATAGAAGCCGAGAAAGAACTGTCGCAAATGAATTTGCGGACATGATGAAAATCGATGATCCACTTGGCCAATAATCCTTCGTATAAGAAATTGACATCTTAGTGGATGGAATTTTTTAACAATCTCACTTGATTTTTCTAATAAATCTTTCATCCGTGCCTAATTTGCCATATTTAGAGTGAAATGAGAACTACTTCACAATGCACGGGGCTTTCGTCGGAACCATCCGGACAGTCGACGACTTCATCACAGATAAATGGCGTGCGAATGCAGTTAGAACTGTGATCACATTTCCATTCCCCGTCCTTACAGTTATCCTGTGCTGTTTTGCATACCACACCGACAGCCTCCTCGGGAGAGCAGTCATGTACACCCCATCTACATTATTTAATGAGATCATTTGATGGAACTTGACTATTGAAAGGGAATCAAAGAGATTCAATGTCTTGGGCGCATTTCGAAACTTATTTGAGCAACTTTAGCTTCAGTTTTGCTATCAATTTGATAGATCATGGCAAAAGACTTTTTTTTAAATTTATTTACTTAGATTTTCTCATGATCGACATAATGGATGATAAAACTGAAATTGGGTAAAGTTGGTAAAGGCAACGTGTTGAGTTAAAAACGTGTACGTCATCATGTGAATAAAGCTGCTTAATAAGTCCTTAGGGGATCACTAGAGACCATTCATGAAGAAAGAAATATTCACCCATTGAAGTCGCATTCTCTTAGAGATGTCTCATTACCCCTACATTTTAACTGATCAACCATAAAAACTGTTGGTGGATGCATATTTCCGAAGAATCCCCCAGGTCGTATTTCCAGAGCTCCCAGATTGAATCCCAATTCTTTACAAATTACTTCCGCATCGATCATTCCAAATCCATCGTCACAAACTTGTCCCCAATGTCCCAAAACTGTGAAAGAACAACGAAGTTGAATAATTCCATCGATGTCAATAGAAAGTAGTCGAGAAAAAATATATTGCCATTTTGACGATAAATTCAGGATATTATGAAAAAATTTAAAATAGGATAGTTACCTTTAACTTCAACCCTCCCTTCATTAGAAGTTTCAGAACCCATCAGCCGTATGCCATAATCCAAATTTTCCAGAGTACAAATGCTCTCATCGGATCTATCATTACAGTCATTCTTACCATCACAAACTTGAGTCTGATTGATGCACTTTTTATTACTGCAGATGAACATATCCGTGCAGTCTATTTTACGATCGTTCATCTCGTAAAAATCGAAGTCAATGTCTATTACCAAAGCTCCAGTGGTGCCGACGTTGTGATCACTCAGTAAACACAACTTTTCGTTTGCTCTATTCGTCGAGAATTGAAAATTAATTAAAAATTTGGTAGCCAGTAAAAGTTTGTTAGTGAGGAAGTAATTATTTTCGTTTCATTTACTTGTGGGAGAATGAGCGACAGGTAAAGTCTGCCTCTTTGCATCTTAAAGCGCAAGTTTTCAGGGGAGTGTTGATCCATTTCTCCACATCATAACCCTCGAGTCTGTGGTGGACAGTTTTCTCGAAAAAATTTAAGTGCTCAGAACAGAATTTTTCGTCTTTACCATTGGTACAATCCTCCTCTCCATCACACACCCAGTGGGAGGGAATGCACTCCTCTGGGAGGCATTCAAACAGATCTTTCTTACATTGACCCCCTTGTGGAATTCTAGCTTGTCCTAGGACAGAAAATCAAAGCGTTCAATATCAAATTTATTTTCATTTCTTTTTTTGTCCTTCACACACACACAATGTTGTCTAAAGTTGGTTAGTTTTATTAGTTTTTGTAAATATTCGGCAAACAATAGCAAATATTTTGATAACCTTGTAACATATCGCAAACTTCTCTACGGCATCAATTATTTTAGAAGGAAAGGAATTTCACAAAAAAATTTTAATTTAGATTTTGATGAACTATAAAAATCATATATCTTCAGGAGGCAAGGGACAGGAACGGGAAGGTTCCGTACATCTACCCAAGCATGAAAAACTACAAAATTTATCTCTTCAATTAATCAATTCATTTAAGGGCCGGGTGGACTATCTATCGAGCGTCATCTTTGATTTAAATTTTATCTTTTTAACCTAAAATACATAAAAATTTGAGCTAAGTTTTGAGGTCACGAAAATCACTGGAGTTGGCATAAAAAAATAATGAAAAAAAAGAGGAAAAAATTTTGAAGGGCGCTAAAGAGCAATATTTATGAAAAGGGATTTTCCAGGTTTACAAAAAAATAATGAAAAATATGTAGCATGTATGTCAAGTATTCACCACACAAACCAAACCCTCCACTGAATTGAATGCAGCTACAGGCAATCAAATGTTGCAGATTTTTCATTATTTTTTTGTAAACCTGGAAAATCCCTTTTCATAAATATTGTTCTTTAGCGCCCTTCAAAATTTTTTCCTCTTTTTTTTCATTATTTTTTCATGCCAAATCCAGTGATTTTCGTGACCTCAAAACTTATCCCAAATTTTTATGTATTTTAGGCTAGAAAGATAAAATTTAAACAAAAGATGACGTTCTATAGGTAGTCCACCCGGGCCTTAATGTGACTACATTCCGACACAATATGAGACATTTCATTTCTTAAAAACGGGAAAAACCATGGACGAGGTTTAATAGTTGATTACCGAACATTCTTTTTATTTTATAGGTATCTTATGTAGAAGGCAGAAATAGCTATTTTCCCAGTAAATTTAATCTGAATTTAATTTAATACCAGAGCTTCCACAGGCAGGAATATCGCAATGTTCCTTCTCTCCGTAAGTTCCAGTGAAACACCAGGGTTTCGATTCCTGCACGGGATTGGGATTTCTGCAGTAGTTGTGGTCCTTCAGTTTATTCCTGACTTGGCGATCAGGAACGTTCACCATTAGGGCATAAGCCACTGTAGCGTCATTCCAGGGAAGACAAGCTTTACCAGAAGTCGTCACATTTGCGTTACCAGAGTAGTGGTGTCCCTTTCCGTAAACACAACTTATATCGTTGTAAGGTTTCTTGCAAACGTAGGCGTGTCCTTTGCTGGACGATGCACAGTCCTCCACATACCAGAAAAAGTACTCAGAACTGCAGTTTCGTTCCGGAAGCTCAAAACAAGGAAAACTCTTCTTCATTACGATACAAGAAGGACGAGAACCAGTCCAAGGAGGCATTGCTCTATCTTCCCTCCAGCCTGGCCACCATTTTGCAAATCTGCAATATCAAATAAATTTCCTGATCCGAAGACAGAAGAACATGTGCGAAGAGGTGCGAAGCACTTTAAAGCAGCAATAAGTGCCCACTAAATAACATTATTATTTTGGCGTTACGAGGTCGAATAATGTTCATTTATTGTAGCCATTTATTGTATGAAATGTAATCATAAATACTCACTTGAATTTAGTCTTGGCAGAGTCTTCCCATATCCAAATAGTGGTATTCATCATAGAAAATCCGAGGCCAGCAGTCATAACCGTCTCGACCCTCGGATGATCCAGCATAAGCCATTCGGACAAGAAGTTGTTCTCATTCTGACTGGTAATATCGACCAACCGTGACTGCCTATCCGCGCAGTATCGTAAGGCCTCTTCATGATTCAAACCAGCATTAGCATTAGCCAGATGATAGCAATTACCCGCATGAGGAACTTCATCCTTTCGACAGTGCGCCACTCGATTGGGGAAACAAGTGATTCCCACAGCATCACGCGCTACATTGCAAGTTGCCCCATGGATGAACTTGCACTTTTGGAACTTTGTCTCGTTGCCAAAACATTGGACACTTGTTGTAGCCACCCAGGAGGGAATGTCATCGACGGGTGGTCGACCTTGCCATGCTGTTGCAGCTCCTCTACAATTTTTCCGTTATTTAGTTCTTCAATTTAATTACTAGAACTGGACACCCTGACTAAATTTTTTAAAGCAAAAATCATTGTTGAAACTGCTGACCCTTTTTCTCTTCACTTGTCTGATTCTTCATCATTTACTTGTTTAGTTTGCTCTAAAAAACTCAAGGTCAGGAAACATATTGACGAATTCACAATGAAGTATTGACGGAATATGGTTTCGCAATTTTGCTACTCCAGATGAAAATCTCTTGTCGAGAGGGTAACCTTTTAAGCTCAATAGATTAATTCATTAATTCAACTTATGGATTCACATAGTTTTAATTCTAAACGGGACAAATCAACTAAACGAAAAAATATTCTCCGCGTTGATCTTTGAAAAGAATAATGTTTTTGCAATTAGCTCAAATTTTATTATTAAATGGAATTTATTTTTAGAGTCAATTTATTCAAAGATAATATTATTTTTACCTGGCAAATCCCAATTGGCGACAAAGTATATTTGCTTCCTTGATAGTCCATCCGTTTTTAACATCGCACACTACTCCCCAACCAGGATGAGCCCCTTGGACTTCCACGTAACCATCTCTGCCACTCAAACCTCCCCTCAATCGAATTATCTATTTATAAACAATAAACAAATACAATACAATTTTTTGTCTCTCATTTTAATGATAGTAGTTGGTCATGCTCACCTGTCCGGAGTACGGCATTGGCTTTTCAGCTTCAGAAGAATCGAGAGGATGCACTGGGGGTGGGAAATAGACAGGAAACGGCGGATCCTCTTTAAAAATAATGGAAACAAAACCATTCACATTTTTTTCCAGTACTGGAAAATTCGTATCATGTATCATAGTTATTTTCTTAATGATCTTCTCTCATATTAGTAGGATAAAAATGAACTGTGACCAATCACCAATAATCTTAAGGTTGTTGTCGCGAGAGAGTCAGGCTTAAAATTTACTACGCTCCGGGTTGATCTTCCGCTAAGCGGAGAATACGAGTTAAAATATAAACTTTTGCGGGTGTACAGTTCCACTCGACTCACGCACACAAGAATCAACCATGCATGGATACATGTACACACAGCTAACGCTAAATGGTGCCGATCATGGCAACCGCGCGCAGCGTGTCTCTGTTTTCATGTCTCTCTCTTTCTCACTCAATATATTTATTTTATTTATGAATCGTCCCTTTGATTCGTCATTGACTATTCCAAATAGATTCGCGCCACTCGAGCAAGAAGCGTTGTTGTCGCGTCGCGCGCAACAAACCCATGCGCTCCGCCCACTGGGAAAAATAATGCTACTTTGAAAATTTATTACTCTACTACGAAACTGACGATCACTTTCTTTTTTCCTCAGTATATTGGTGGTCACTATTTCTACGTTCTGTGTTAATTTCATCAAAAAATGTCGAGTGGTTTTTTTTTTTTTTAATAAAAACGGTGAAATGCATTTGAACCCATGTTAATTCAAAAAATCATATCTCAGCTCAGAAACTGACGATTGGTTTTTTGTTGTGCTCATTTTGGAGGGAATTTTAAGAGCTATCTATAGCGAAAATTAAAAAAAAATCTGTCGAAAAACGGGTTTACACGACAACAACCTTAAGTGATTGTTCCAATTTCGACAATAGTTATTTTTATTCCGTACGTATTCTGCATAAGGATCTTATAAATATTTCCTGAGCGAAGGTATTATATCTTTGCGATTAGAATGATTCTACATTATTTAGAAGTGGTTTTCACAGACCGTTTTCGGTTGCTATTTTACAAATTTTCGATCTGGGATGCAGAAAAATAGGTAAATATAGGGGAAGGGGGATAAAATGGACCGTGGGGGAAAACCCCACAAAATATACGAAAACATTGTCGTAGTTTTTTCCTAATTTTTTATATAGGTGTAGGGGCGGGGTAAAACGTGTCGTGTATGCGTAAAATGGACTCATCTTTCATTTAATAGATAGATTTTTTCTTTCGTATACGGAGAAAAATATTCAAGATGAATTACGGAACATTTCATGTAATTCGCCAGCAAGGATCGTTTTCCGGGAATAAATTTGGAACTTTCCGTAAATTTTTGGGTTCTGTCTCCAAAAAAATACGGAAAAGCCACGTAAATTTTCTGCAAGTTTTAAAATCGAACGTAACTTCAAGACTTATGATATACTTATATTATGCCTCAGAACATAAAAATTGATGGATGTTCGTTGGCGGATGAGTAATTTTTACGGAACACATTGTAGAATTTGTGTGATTATTATTTCGCTTGCAGATTACGTGAAATGTTTCATAATTTTTCCTGAATATTTCTCTCCGTGTAGTGAGCATATAATAAATACAATAAATAATGCGAAATAAAGTTATTACTCCCCGGTGACTATTGAAATGATGATCAAAATCAAAGGACTGTATTCATTTAATGATGTTTTTTTTAGAAACAAAAATCATGAGCGGAAGGGAGGTCCATGTTATTTACCCTACTTCCAAAATTTTCATACTGTAGACGGGTTGAACAAATTGAGGTGGATGTTTTTGAGGCTATGGGCTTAGTTAATTGAGTGTTAAAAATGCTTGAAAAACGAATTTCTTAACGAAATAATTAATTGTGTTATGGGCAGAATTTCGATGACTTTTGTTTCTGTGAGCGTAATGTTTCGAGCATTAGAGTTCTCTACGGCTGTTAATTTAGGTGATTCCACCTATGAATCTCTGGCCAATTTGATCAGTGAACGATTGTCTTTCTTTACCTCTTTTTTACAATTTATTGAGCTTTTAATTGTGATATTTTACCAAACTGCGTTATGCGATTCTAACCAATTTAATTTTAATTCTTAGCACAAAGTTTGATAAAATAATTTTAAAAAATTCTGACGATGGTATCGTCAAATATTATTTTTCATTTTTTATTGTCGATCATTATTTGCTTTAAGTTAAATTCCGCCGAGCATTCCTCAACCAAGCCACGATTACTGGACATATACCTCGTCTAGAAGACGATAATAATGCTAATTTTGTTTCACACCAAGGGAACATTGTCGTGATCCTGAAAAAAAATCTCTCTGGGGTAGAATTTCGACAAGGAACCACACGAGAAGGAGACTGAGGAATTGGACTCAACATAGCAACGACGAGACCTCTCCCTTTCATCTCGATCGTAATCGAGACCATCCAGAATCCATCGTGGAATTTCGGAAATCATCAGAAAATTCGCAAGGACAATGAAGACCATGACACGTATTAAGACGCCCATTTGTTAGAAATGTTTGGTGAGACATTGACCCATGAAGTCATAGAAGTCTTCAGCATGAAGTCGAGTCGTTAAGTTATCGTTATAGAGGCAGCTGTCACTTTATAGTACGAGTCGAATTAGAGTCCTAGTATTAGTCGCAAGTTGAGTTTATAGTCAAGCCAATTTGTTTGCGTGCCAAGGTCACGTACATTTATATTTGGAACCTATAAAATTATATTCTAGTATGAATGAAACTGAGAAATGATCGACTCCGGTCAGAACTCAACTTTATAGTAAGATTTGGTATCGAAATCAACAATATTGAGGTCAAAGAGAATTACCCAACGTCTGGGTTCGCGAATCGCTGTATTCTATCGAATATTTTTCCGCTTACAGACAATTTTCATGGAATATTGCATTATCATGATTTTCAAGCAATGACTTATTATTTTCATGCTATTTATCAATTTTGTTCCTATTGTCTTAATGTTTGACAATTTATGTGCGTCCTCTACTTTTAATGTGGTCCTGTAAAAATGGGGAGTATCATCCTCCCTCCCCCCTGAGATTTCTGGTTGTCGAGCTAGCCGGATTTGCTGATTTGTCGGTAATTTTAAAATCAACTGGCGCCCATAAAATATTAGAAAGAACCATTCGTCACAACATGCCGGTGAAAGTTACATTAAGATGGTTAAAAACCACTCAAAATGCAACGATCGATATAAAATTTCCTCAGAAAATATTTACACGACCTTTTTGTAAAATATGTAACGAAAATACCAAGCAAAATATCATTTATTCGCATCACAATTTTCTCTCATTTAAAGGTGAGACGTTACGATAGCAATGTATTGAAATCTGAGCAGAGCATCACTAAAAGCCATGAAACATTCTCATACTCATCCAGGTGGAAGCCAGAAATCCTTAGAAAATTAATTGCAATGAGAAATGTAGGTATAAATACCTTCTAGCCAGGGTGCAGCTTCGACACTAAAGATATCCACATCGACTGTTTTTTTATCGATTCGCATAATGACAGAATCATTTGATTTCGTTCGATTCTCGAATGCGAGATGCGGTTTCCACATATCTCTTCTTCTGTCCAGGATGTCAACTTCGAGATTCTTAGCATCTTCATCGATGCCCGGATAGTCATTCGAATCACTGGCTCCCAAATCATCGTAATTTTCGTCGATGGAGACTGTGGGGGCGTCTGTGTCGGGTTTGTTCCACCCAGCCACGCGATTTGAGGGATTTTCCCCTTTACCAGGTTTCGACCCGGTGTCTAAATGATTGGGGTATTTATCCAGCTCAACATTGACCTTTGGTTTCGCCGAATTCGTGAGTGTATTATTGTAGATTCCAGTGTTGGCATGACCGCGATAGATTTCAGGCTCTGTGACGTTATAGTGACCTTTCACTGTCGTTCCATTTATGCCTACGTAGATTCCATGGAACTGCGGTACTGGTATCTTTGATGCTAATTTTTTAAATTTTCATATTGAAATCGTGTGAATGAATTCCAGTTAAAGAGCAATAGAACCGGAAAGGCAATTACCGCTCAATTATGAAATTGGATTCTAGATTTTGCCCTCGCTAAATCATTATTCAGCAAAATTCAAATTCTTAAATCGTTAATAACTTTTGGGTCTGCATGTACAAATTTGAGCTTTGGCAAAAAAATGTTCGAGGACAAAAAAACTTGAAATGTTTTTTTTTTACTTAGATGGAAGGTTCAGTCCATCATCACCCAAGAGAAAAAAATAAAAATGTGGAAATTCCGGATTGATTAGAGATAATTTATTTGTTTGCGAACAATGGAAATAATCTATGAATGCTGATTAAAGGGTCCAGCAATGAATATACTATTTCCATCTTTCTAATCAGTTGATGGAAATGTAGCCATTAATAGTTAAAATCGTTGAGATTATGAGAAGAATAAATTCAGAATAGTGATACAGATTCATTAAGAAGCTAGGAAGAAATATCAGAACTGTTAATTTTCATGTACATACTAAATCATTGATGGATCAATGATTTAGTTCTTTTTAATCTCTTCCAATTGGAACAACGCTTGGTAACTTCAATTATTAATTACAAAATTATGGACACACGGATGCTTATTTTATGCGGATTTCCAGCTCAGTACATCATAATTTGTCAGTAAGACAGTATTATATACAATTTTGAATTGATTGAAATATTATCAGCAAAGATAAACAAACAATTGAGTAGAACTTCAACGAGAATATTATCAGTAATATTAAATTGCGGTAAATGTTAGTTTTTCATTCTGATTAGTTACAGCAAGTTATAGTTGCACTCCAGACGTTTTGCCCCCGTATAGCATACGAACATATTGAAAGGAGACTGACCTGCATTCGGGCGTACTTTTCCCTGACCAAAGAGGTTCCCTTTACTCGACCAATCATCCATTTTGTCATCTTGTCCTTTTCGTTTGGTATTCTCTTGAAAGATAGTTGGCTTCGACTGCCATTCATCAAGTTTATCATCCGGGGAATATGCTTTGTGTCCTTAAAACGCATTTTGTTCATTCCATTGGAGGGAAGAAAAAATTAATTCGTTTTATGTTGCTCTACTAAACTAATTGATAATTATATTTATTTAGTAAAGAAATAATGAAATTAGTATTCTTATAAGCAAAAAGCTCCCGTGCTCAGTGAACATGCTTGTGCGTTGGGCTAATATTTGGTTTTTACTCTCCACATTTACCTTCGTGTCCCGGTTTTTCAGGGTCCTGATACTCCTTGCCACTCAAAGGAGAGGGTATCCATCCTTGGGGCTGGGACTCTTCTGGAACAGACTCTCCATCGTAGGGTCCAGAATTCGGTCTCCATCCTGTTTCAGCCCTCCGTCTAGAATTTGCAGATTCGAGTGTTTCCGTAGGATAGCTCCCATGTTGCACATAAATGTTTCCAGAGTTTGAAGGATTCCCCCCGGGATGGGCGAACCCGGGACTAGTTTTTCCATTCCTACCTGGATATCTGGGAGCAAGTAATGTTATTTTTGAAAAACATTAGAAAGATAATAATGTTATAGACCCGAGCGGTTGGGTTCGATATTAGGGATAGATCACTTGCAGATAATTAGAAATTAATATCTCTCAAGGAGATTCAACTTTTTAATGAAAAACGATTTATTAAATAAATAAAGTCTTGACTAATGCCGTAAATATCAGGCAATATGTGTTTACAAGAAAGTGACTTAACG
>NW_011887828.1:102298-140963 GCF_000806365.1 Fopius arisanus
ATGTGCCATTTCGCATGTCCTCATATTATCTAGATCGATGAAAAATTACCTAATACTATTTCTTAATTAATTGTATTTCTGGGGCATAACAATAAAAAGTATTTTTGATCCATTGTGAGTTGAAGATTTGACAGTCATTTCTAGTCTTTTCTGTGAATTTTAATAGTGATTATTTGTAGTAGGAATAGGTCTCTAGCAGAATTACAGGTTTATTTCGATTATGGATAGTTTTGTTTTGCTTTTGTTATTATTATGGCAGTCAGCAGATATTTTTAAGTATACGTTACCGAAGTTTGTTTTTATAACTCTAACATTATAACTTTGATTAGCTTATACCGCTGTCTGGAAGGTTATGGCTGGATGAATTGACTCCCTTTACCCTATTGAAACCTTCACATCTTCGTCAACTTTTTCAGCCGACTGTTGGCCAATTCCTATTGGTGGTAATTCGAAGAGTTATGATATGTACCTGTTCGGGTAGTAGACTCCGTTTCCATGATCTAACACCTTCCACTGCGGATTTCCAGGCTCATTGTTGTTCGGATAATTGGGATAATGATGGTGCCCAGGATGAGTCGGTGGATAAAGCATATGGGATGGCGTTTGATGTGCCTCAAAATTATTTCCACTCTCTTGACCCTGGCGATGATGATTGTGATTATATGAGAGAGGGTAGCCTGGACGCATCGTGTGATAATCGTGCTGATAATGTTCCTGAGTAGTGTATGGATTTTGTGGGCGATTTGCACCAACGGGATATGCATTCGGGGTCCAACTCGTTGATCCCCACTCATTTCCGCTGGCTACGGGCTGATTTTGGGATGTTCCTGGCGACCAGGTCGATGATGGATTCCAAGAACTGGACGGTAATGCTGGAGTTTGTGGCTGTGGTTTTTCTTCAATGAAAATGATAAAAGATTCATATTGTACCAAAGAAACGTAATGGTTCAATTATGTTCAGATCAAGTTGTTCCGAATATATTGATGAATTTAAGGAGGGTCATCAGTATATTTTGAGGACATAGGGTAGGTCCAAATATCAAAGGCTTCGACTCAGACTTCCAACTGTTGGCGGTGAAAATAATAACTAAATATATGAAAACACTCCGTATACATATAAATATAGATAGTTATATATTTATGACGATATAAATAATATTTTGTCATAGGTGCCCATGAGATAATAGTGTATTATAACATATAATCACATGAATCAGAAAATGCTTTTCGACCGTGGTGCATATGCCACTTTATGTCCCAAGGGATATAGTATATTGTGCACCATGGGAGGAAAACAGGGCATTCCAACCCGCGTGGGTATTACCGACCCGAGGCGAAGCCGAGGCTGGTAACCACGCGGGTTTGAATGTCTTGTTTCCCTTCCGCGGTGCACATTGTTCTTTCCGTCATGGCTACACGAAAAAGTTCGATTTCTCTTCGTAAATGAAGGGAGGAATGTGGGTTATGTTATGCCGAGGATGCTCAAAAACAATAGAAATCCGAGGGAGAGAATAGGCCACTTTCTTCCCGTCATTTGGGGAGTAAAATCGAACTTTCCGTGTAGTTATGACGGAAAAAACTTTTCATTCCCGCCGGGGGATAAAATAGTATTCGAAAGACGTGCGTTATAGATTTTCTGACTACTGGGTTTGTAAAACTCGCCTTCGGACCGTGTCACAACCCTCTCACGAGCCAAAAAATCTATTACGCACTTGTTGCGTAATATACTATTAAGTCGGGGGAAACGCGCAAAATACCACCCCAGATTCTTTCTGTAGTAGATGCATGGAGAGAAAAATACTGGAAAAAATACGTAAAAAGTTCCGTAATAGTATATTACGCACGCGTTTCATACAAAATTTTATGTCATCGCCCCCGGAACCCGCGATTTAACCGAGCGAAGCGAGGTTAGAATCGCGCGATTACGGGCACCGATGGCATAAAAAATCATGTGTGAAAGGTAAACGTGGGGCGAAATGTAAAATCGGAAAAAGTGCCGATCATTCAGAACATTTTACCACTCGGTCGGTAAAAAGTCACCTTTGGAGGTAGAAAAATAACGATACTCAGTTCCGTAAATTTTGCCGGGACTGGAAAGTACGATTCTAAGATCTAGATTCTAGATTCTAGATTCTAGATCGCCGTTTCCAGTCCCTATGAGAATCAAATATTGTGTGCCTCACGGCAATAAAGTAGTTTCTGATTCATGTGATTATACTCACATTTCGTCAGAAAATACTTTACTCCCTAGAGGCACAATATACTAATTATCCTTCCGACAATAGTAATTTGCCGGTGGCGTGATCCGAACATAGGCAATGACGCGCGATCGGGTACGACCAACGGTCGTACCAACGCTGTCTAGGAATTTTTCAATTCGGTCACGTAAAAATTACGGTACGTCACGTAAAATTCAAGTGAAACTAGATAATTTTTACTTCACTCGGAATAATTTTAACCGGAACTGTGGTAAATTTTACAGGTTCATAAAATATGACGTGACAGTCACATAAATTTTCCAGTGCAAATAATAAAATTCACTGTTCGTCTCTCATTTTTTCCTAAATTCCCCAGTAAAAATTAAGGAAATGACACTCCAGCCCACGATTACGTGATTAGTCTCGTAATTTTTCGTGTGTTTTTCTCTCCGTGTATCTACTGGAATATGCATTACTTGCACTGCCCTCATATTTTTGATGTTAACAGTTTTCACTCAAAGTACTCATTTAGACCTGTGCATAAGATATATGTTATACCCTATGCGGGTTTTTACATTGTATTTTTGCGGTATCATTGGCCGACTTCTTCTGCAACCGTGTTGCATTTACTCCAGGAGTTGTACGCCACGTACTCTCGCGTCCGTCAACCAAGCTTCAGTGGGCAATGTTTTTCCCAACATTTCTCGATGATTCTTGGTGTCTACATAGACTTCCATTCAACAGTTTCCGAATGGTTAAAAATTCCATTGCCCTATTTCGGACTCGAACCCATGCTTCACGTCTGGACACGAGTCTCGTCGTCTGGACGAACGATTTAAGGTTGTTGTCGCGAGAGAGTCAGGCTTAAAATTTACTACGCTCCGGGTTGATCTTCCGCTAAGCGGAGAATACGAGTTAGAATATAAACTTTTGCGGGTGTACAGTTCCACTCGACTCACGCACACAAGAATCTACCATGCATGGATACATGTACACACAGCTAACGCTAAATGGTGCCGATCGTGGCAACCGCGCGCAGCGTGTCTCTATTTTCATGTCTCTCTCTTTCTCACTCAATGTATTTATTTTATTTATGAATCGTCCCTTTGATTCGTCATTGACTATTCCAAATAGATTCGCGCCACTCGAGCAAAAAGCGTTGTTGTCGCGTCGCGCGCAACAAACCCATGCGCTCCGCCCACTGGGAGACATAATGCTACTTTGAAAATTTATTGCTCTACTACGAAACTGACGATCACTTTTTTTTCAGTATATTGGTGGTCACTATTTCTACGTTCTGTGTTAATTTCATCAAAAAATGTCGAGTGGTTTTTTTTTTAAATAAAAACGGTGAAATGCATTTGAACCCATGTTAATTCAAAAAATCATATCTCAGCTAAGAAACTGAAGATTGGTTTTTTGTTGTGCTCATTTTGGAGGGAATTTTAAGAGCTATCTATAGCAAAAATTTTAAAAAAATCTGTCGAAAAACGGGTTTACACGACAACAACCTTAACTAATTTGACTACCATCGTTCTTGCGCATAAAGCTTTTTTTCCATTAAAAATTCCACGAAATCTATATTCAAAAAAATTCGGACAAAATTGTAGAAGTTATGTAACTACTTAATCACCTAAAGTGAAAATTGTAATTGCTCTGGCGTATTGGAAAATTTTCAAGTTTTCCGCAGATAAGGAAGGGGGTCCCTGTCAAACTTTGCCACTTTTTTTCGTTTGTCTGTTGGCGTATAGTTTCCGTAAAGGATCCAATGAAGTCACTCACCTCCACAGCCTGGAACATTATACGGCCAGTCGCACACACTAATTTTGGGATTAAAGGCTGTTCCAGGACCACAATCCATGATATAAGCGAACCCATGAGCACACTGGAGGAATTTTTTGCAATCAGAGGGATGCCGCAACATTCCACTGAAACCGCTGGGACAGGACACTGTTTGAATTACTTGATGGGCCGGCTGTCTATTGCCTTGAGTATGCGAATTAGGGTAGCTGGAGGCAGGAACCTCAGGTTGTTGTTGTTGACTCCATTGTTGACTTTGTAAAGTATTGGGAGAATTAAAATTCTTTCGAGTCCCGTGATTCTCTTGTATAAGCGGAGAGTTATAGTGGCCGTGGATAGCTGCAGTTTCCCCTGCAGAATGATAAATTCTAAATAATTGACTTTTATTAATTTAAATTACATTTCATAGAAGGCGTATATTTAATGGACGACAATGTGTCTTCTGTCATACATTATTAATCTGTAAGATGATACTGTAGACAAATTACCCCCGGAATTTTATAGAAACACCTTAGAATGTTTCAACACCACACATTCATCTGAAATGTCCCGATTATTATTAGTGATAAGTCAATCAGACTCTGAACTTTTCAGACATTACAAATTGTGAAAAATCTTGTGTTGAAGTAAATTCAGATAGATGAGGCTATGTATATGCTCCATGAAAAATTTCATGCACAGTACAGTACATGTGCGCCAATGACAGCTAAAGTATTTATGAGTGGAGAAGAGTATAACTTGTGATTATCAATGAACAGTAAGGAATGAGTGTGGCAGATTTTAAGCTTCAACTTTCGAGTTTCGATTCGATCGCATCTAAATGTCCATCTCCATTTTACATAGGACAATGATAACAAAAACATGTTATATACTTTCATCAAAATGGGATAAACTAGTGTTACATTGTACGCCCGTTGTCGATGGGTGTGTTGTTTTCAAATATTTCTTAAGCTAAAACGGTTGTTTTTCAAGTTTTTGAGAGTCTGTTTCAATTAATATGAAGAGGGCTACTATGAATTTTCAATATTACCGATTATGAAAGTCAAGAAAATGCGAGAAAACTGAAAAATTACGTCCATTTAACATAACGACATTATAAAATCGAACAGGGGAGATGGGTGCAAAAGGGAGACTCAGGGCCAAACAGACACCGTAAAATTTGTTTAATTCTCTCCATTTTTTAATTTTTTCAGTTCCATCATTTTTTTGGTTTGGATCATGAAAAAAAAATAGAATTAAATACTTATGTGAATAACTGAGTACCATAGGGGATAGACCTGGCTATGTAGATTGCGCATGGATAAATGAACATTGAGCCGTCACAATTTCAATTTTGCAATTAGGAAATATATACAGAATTACGAAATCCAATGAATATGCAAATGAATTTGGAGGGTGTCCGTTTTGCCCCCACTCGTCCTACAAAATATTTTAATCGACAGAGTTTGTCGCTTTTTGTGGTTATATTTCGACAGATTTGGAAATGCTCAAGCCTATTTCCTCAAGAAAAATTTTTTTTTTCTTAAGGTGCCCGTTTTGCCCCTCTCTCCTCTGTACGGTTTAGAGGATGAATGTATGACGTTGAGACGTTTTCCTTACACCTACTATTTGTAATATATATATTTTTTCTAGTTTTGGGAATTAAATAGTGAATAAATTAATATTAAAGAGTATTTTTTTATTACTCAATCCGGAATACTTCTTGCCTAAACAGTCTCATAGTTTGAGAAACTGTTTGACGGTGTTAAACGAATGTTATTGATGTAAAAAGATTGTTAGTGGTTAAAATCGTGAAGGTGCCTACCTAAATATGATGAGGGCTAGACCGCGTAACCCTTGCACGGAGAGAAAAGTCCAATAAAAATTACCCGTAAAAATACGTGAAATTTTGCGACATGTTACGTGAAAAACTCTTGAATCTAAGGATTCATGAAATCCGTGGTAGATTTTACGGGTTCCAGAAAAATTGTGTAACTTTTTCGTCCTTATTCAGTAACAGACCCGAAAAAGTACTGAACGGTTCGGATTATTCTCTTGGCAGTGTCTATTCACACACGCCACGGTAATTTTTACTGTGGATTCACGGCAATTTTTTTATCGTGGATCTACGCCCTATGGCAACTTTTACCGTGGATCCACAGTAATTTTTGTCGTGGATCTACACCATATGCTAAATATTACCACAGATCTACGGTGAAAAATTACCGTGGATCTACAGTGATTCCCAACAGACGCGGGTACGCCATTTTTACCGTAGATCCACGGTGATTGTCAAAAGGCGCGGTGTCCGCCGTGGTTTCAATTAGAAAATCGATTGAAGAGGTCCCTTCTCAGGATCTCCAGATAACACCATTGGAGTTCCACACCACCTCATCTCAGGATTCTATTGAAGATGGGAATTCCCCGATTCCTAACTCTGGAATGGCTCTCACACAGAAAGAAGAAAAGCCTGAGACTTCTCTTTTAAACGCTGGCTATGACAAAGCACCATCCATACCCCATAGAACTTACACAAAGCTCAACCAGTCTGTGATTGAAGCTCTTGCTGGAATCGAAGATGTCCGGAAGGTCGGGATGTCTCAAGAAGCCCCAAAAGGACGAAGAAATACCGTGGCTGGGGTGCTACTGAAGAATGGCAAAACCCCCAAATATTCGCCAGAACCACATCAAGGAACTCGAGGTAGAGCTGGAGGAGTGATGAGAAGTCAAGAAGTATCTAGGGATTGTGAGGTAGCACAAAATTTTGGAGCACCTCGACGGCGAGGATCAGGAAAATCATCAGTGGATAAAGCTGGTGGGATTGCTTTTAGGAAAAAAAGTGATGACATCAACGTTGAGATCATGTTAGAATGGTTATTGGAGTCAACCTATGTGGAAGGGCGAGATTTCACAACATCAAAAATTAAATGCATTGAAATTGACACTGCCGACCTGAGTGATCCCTTCATCGAAACTGAAGATGATCACATCGAACTTTTGACGTCCTTGATGGAAAAAGTTGCCTTTAAGACATTTTTAACTGGTGCGGAAATTAAAAGAGAGCAAGATGATTACAAATGAGCTGCATGTAAGGAAAAATATCATCCGTTTTGTGAAAAAGTCGTTCGTTATGATGGATGCCATTTGTGGTATTATTGGATATGTGCGGAGGTAAAGAGGAAACCAATTAGTGATTCGTTCTGTGTTTGTGAAATTCTTCCGTTTCACTTTTTTTTGTTATTATTACTATCTACATTAAAAACTATACAATAAAAGCTAAAATTGTTATAACATCGTTTGTGGCAGTTAATATATGATAAAGTATGTAAAATTCCACTTTTCACTCACTGTAATGAAAAATATTCGGTAGATATGGTAAAAGTGTTTTTAAGCTCGTGTGGTCCTATCACCTGCATTCATTTCATCCTCTAAACCTCCTATTTTAAGTCTGTGCCTTCGGCTTGACCCTTCGGAGATTACCTTTCGTAATCCTCACATGCATATGTGCTCAATCCCCCCCCCCTTGACACCCCCCCTTTCCCTACAAACGACGTCGAGCCAGGGCGGCCTCCGTGGCGCCCTCCGTGCCGAGCTAGCGTCTCCGTGATTATCACGGGACTCCTCAGTACGCTTTTGTTTTCCATAGCGTGTATATGTGCTTGATCACCCAAACGTTGTTGTAACGTTCGCAGAGGCTTCATATAAATATGAGGACTCAAGGTAAGTAAGACACTCCGTTTTCCCCTTTATTGTTTCAGGCTTTAGAAAGTCCGGACTGGTACGAAACGAAGGAATGTACGATCAGGAAGGAAGCTCGATGAAAGGGCGGCACGACCGCGGACACCGTCCCCTCCCGCCGCAAGGCTCGCAGACATTCCTCTCGAGCATGGACCTACACCAAACAGCCTGTAAAGCTGAGGGACTGCGGGTTTCACCCCGGTCCCTAATCTACCAACTAACATCGATCAGCCTGTAAAGCTGAGGGACTGCGGGTTCCGCCCCGGTCCCTAATCTACCACCTCCTGACACCGAGCCGCCTGTAAAGCTGAGGGACTGCGGGCTTCGCCGCGGTCCCTAACCTCCTACACTCTTGATGGCGAACATCTCCACAAAGACGTCATCAAATTTGCGCGCTCAACACTGACAGCATCTTCCTCCCTTTTTGTATGTTTCAGATGACTGAAGCCCTTAAGGTTTCTCTGAGAGAGTTAGTGGGCATGGCGGCAGACACAGAAGAAGAGGATGGAGTTTTAGATCGTTTAAAGATATTGGCGGACTCGACCCTGCCGGTCGGTTGGCAAGAACTTCAGATACACAAGCTGTCCTTTGCCGACCTCTTCGGCGAAGAGGGGAGGGTCGATACCCTTCTCCTTCGGAAACTCGAATTCGCACTACCGATAGTAGATGTCGCTAGGGCATTCGACCCTGAAGCATCAGGACTAAGCGATGATGAGTTTTACGACTGTAAAGCTACGATGCTCCGCTGGCCCTTCTGTAGAGCCCTGATCATTAGCCCCCCAGCGATTATTAATCGAATCTGGGGTTCCAAAATTGAAGCACAGCAATTCCTCCAGTTTCTAAAACCGGTAAAGCACCTGTTCATCTCGACCTCTGAGGCGGATAAGACGTTGAGGCAAGGAAAATCAAAAAGAGAGAGACCCCACTCGGAGGAGAGGCAGGATGAGGAGGACCCTCCAGTCAAGCGCTCATGTCTAGAGGCCTTGGAAAAACGTATGACTTCGCTCTTCGATACACTGCTGGGCAAGAGAAAAAGATAATCATCCAGGGACGGCCTTGGAGGACACTGAACACGACAGAGAGAACCTCTCAGGCTCCTCCTCGGGCCTAGAGGAATATATCTCAGAAGAGGAAGAATCCTCAAACCTGCATCCCTTATTCCACGAATCGTCAGGAGTAAACTCGAGTGTCTTTTTGGACCCACAGGTAAAGGAATGTGATCCACTAATTCCTGAACCAGATTCATCCCTCAAAACTCAGGGCATAAGTTGCCAGAAACTGAATTCCACGGCTTGGAACCGAATCCGATACAAGGAGGTGCAGAAGAGACTTCAAGCAGCTCCAGTATTCGATACGCTGAAAATCAACAGTGAGCTACGTTCCATCGCCCCAAAGACAACTACCCAAACCTTGCTGGGTAGATTTGACTCAATGGCGGGCACCTTTGCGCACGGCCTATTACTACAGCGAAAGAAATTGTCCGAGGCTCTCGAGTCACTGCTGTTGAAGCATCCACAAATTAAAGATGATGTAAGATCCTTATTCGATAAAGATTCGGTGGTACAATCCGTATCCGACGACCTACTCCATTTCACCTGTGCTTGAAGAGCGGAGATTTTCGAGCTCAGAAGAAACCCATTCAAAGCAATTGACCCTGGCCTAGCAGCAAAATTGGCAGAAATTCCCCCGTCAGAATCACACCTGTTCCAGCAGAAGCAACTGTCTGATTTCCTCACTCAGAATGGAGGCGTTCGGAAGATTTTTGGCCAAAGCAAAGAGTTTTTTCGGGAACGACCTCCAACTTTCCTCCTCAAGGAAGCTGGCAACACCAACAAAGCCCGAAATAATGCATCCTTCACACCTCAGGCAAGCAGAACCCGGCCAAGGCCAACTCACCCCTCCGCTCGCCGATCAAGGGCTGCAGGGGGAGAGAGAAGTCGCCCTCCAAAAGGGGGTGAACCCAGAAAACAGCAACGTCGAAGACTATGACTACCAGTTGAAGGGGGGTCAGTTAAAGGATTTCATTCCCAGGTGGAAAGAGGCAGGAGCCCCAGAACACATCCTAAATGTCCTAAGGGGTTACGCCATTCCTTTTATCAAAAAACCACCGACTGTACCCTTCTCGACCGAGAGCATCAAGAAATACGCCACCAAAACCACACCTCAAATCTCAAAAGAAATCGGGTTAATGCTCCACCAGGGAATCCTGGAAAGAGCCAACTGGGATTCCGGTTTCTTATCACCAATGTTTCTGATTCCCAAACCGGGGGGGGATCATTGCCAGATTTTCAACCTTCGGTGTCTAAACAAGTATTTGCAACCTCCAAATTTCGATTGGTAAACCAACGAAAAGTCCCATCGTTCTTACAACAAAACGATTTCTTAGCCAAGATAGATCTTTCTCAAGCATACTTGCATGTTCCCATAAAGGTGAGTCATCGCCGTTATCTTTACCTATCTTTCAAGGGCCAACTCTACAACGCAACGTGTCTTCCTTTCGGCCTATCGACGGCCCCAGTAGCTTTCTCCAGAATATCCAACTGGATCGCACACATTCTTCGTCAGAGAGACATGAGAGTCCTGGTATATCTGGACGACTTCCTTCTGGCACATCAGGACGCGCAGATACTTCAGGAACAGATTCGCTGGGTGCTGAATTTTCTCCACTCCCTAGGTTGGGTTATCAACATTCGAAAATCAACAATCCAGCCTTGCCACAGAATCGAGTTCCTAGGTATTATCTGGGACATAAGAGCCAATCTAATGTTACTCCCTGGAGACAAAAAAGAGCGGATCCTAACGCTGCTGGAAAAGGTAATGAAGTCGAAATCCTGGACCTGGAAAAGGGGATCATCTCTCTTAGGGATGCAAAATTTTGCGTCGATCGTAATTCCCCTAGGACGCCTTTTCTGTCGCCAATTACAAAGAGGAGCTCGCCGGTTATCACAAATCTCCCCGAGAAGGAAACATCCTCTTCCCCCATTGGCTTACATCGACTGCCAGTGGTGGAGAGAAAACATCAATCAGACACGTCCCATTTCCCAACCAGAACCAACGCTCTTCCTTTCGACAGATGCTTCCCAGTCGGGTTGGGGATTCCAGTTGGACGAGATTCACTACTCGGGGGAATGGTCTCCATCTCAATCAAACTGGCACATCAACAAAAAAGAACTGTTCACGGTGTTGATAGCAGTCCGGATACTAAAGAATCACCTCCAGGGCAAGACCATCATGCTGCAGTCAGACAACAAAACAGCCCTGGCTTACATCAGGAACCAGGGAGGAACACGCTCCCAGGTCCTATTGAATCTGGTCAAGGATCTCCTACTTTTACTGGAAAAATACAGAGTCACCCTGATTCCATTCTTCCTCCCAGGAATCTACAACACGTCAGCAGACAGGCTATCAAGGAATCTCCCCCTGCCGGACTGGCACTTAAGTCTGGAAATCCGACAAAAGGTATTCGAGAAGTGGGGAACACCAGAAATAGACCTGTTTGCGACCTTCCACTCCAAAGTAGTGGCGTCTTATGTATCCATCGAGGCAACCGACCAGAACGCCACATTCATCAACGCATTCAGCAGGCCGTGGAGGGTGAAGCTAGCGTGGGTGCCTCCCCCCCCCCCCCCCCCCCTCTCTAATTCCCAAAGTGCTACATCACTTGAATTCAGCGAAGGGAATCTTTCTGGTGGTGGTCCCGAGATGGGACAAGACTTCTGGAGGAACACCCTGAGACGCAGAAGCCTCGATGCCCCATTCCAACTTTGGAACCTCAAGAGACACCTGAAAGACCTGTCAACAGGGGCTCCACCTCAGGATGTCGACCACCTCTTTTTAGAGGTTTGGAAGGTACGGGGTGGAGTCATTCAATAATAGGACTAGCAGAATCTGAAATAAAACTCTTAGGTGGGGCTTGGAGGAACACTTCCTGGAGGACATATTCTTCGATTTGGACTCAGTGGCGGAACTGGTGCAAGGAAAAGAAGACTCAATCAGACAATCCCTCGGCACAACAACTGGTGGCATATCTGAGTTACCTCTTCAACGAGAGGAAATTGGCCTATAGATCGATCCTCACGCAGAAGTCAGCAATCTGCTCCCTAGCTAAAGGGGGAAACAAGGAGAGTTTGAGTTCCGACCCCTTGATCAAATCCATCCTGCAGGCGATCGGAATTCAAAGGGCTAGAGAGGTGAAACCTTCTAAAATAACCATCTGGAATGTTGAGACGATGACGGCCTGGATGACAAACCACCCACCCACAGAAGACAGCTTCTTCCAGACTTCGCGTTTTGTCGCTCTCCTTTTGTTGTTGGCATCGGGTAGAAGAATACATGATCTAACCCTTCTCTCGATCGATCCGGACTTCTATACGATCGATAAGGACAAAGTTGTCTTTTGGCCAAAATTTGGATCCAAAACAGATTCGTCGAATTATCGCCAATCGGGATGGCAAATCTCTCGGGGGAGAGACCCGTTATTTGACCCAGTAAGATGGATCAAAACCCTGATAGACCTGTCGATGGAGAGACGCAGAGCTCGAGAAGAACTCACAGCCCTCTTCATTACAACGAGAGGCATAGTCAAAGCGGCCTCGAGAGCGATAATCGCTGGCTGGGTAGGAACTGCCCTTTCGGTGGCAGGCATTCAGGCAAGTCCAGGATCAACGCGTTCGGCGGTAGCCTCTCATAATTTTCAAGGCACGAGGAACATGGAGGAGGTGCTACAAAGATGCAACTGGAAGGCCCCTGATAATTTTCTCAAGCATTATTACAAGGTTATTGAGAAACCAAAGAGTTCAGGACCAAAGAATTCTCTTACGATATGCTTTAATCCAGTGTAACATACGAAAACTATACCTTATAATCGCTATTATAATTTTGTACTCGAAGGCATGATTAAACACCTACTTCTGAATATTCCTTCCTTTGAAATCACAGTACAGCTTTATAGTGCCGGCAGATTCTAAACATCTCTCCGAAGGGTCAAGCCGAAGGCACAGACTTAAAATAGAATCGTTTTCCACCCCGAAGGGAAGAAAACGTATATTTTAGGTCTTGCCGAGGCTTGACCCGAGCAAGGGCTTGCCGTCATTCGGAATAGCTACTGAGGAGTCCCGTGATAATCACGGAGACGCTAGCTCGGCACGGAGGGCGCCACGGAGGCCGCCCTGGCTCAACGTCGTTTGTAGGGAAAGGGGGGGATTGAGCACATATGCATGTGAGGATTACGATAGGTAATCTCCGAAGGGTCAAGCCTCGGCAAGACCTAAAATATACGTTTTCTTCCCTTCGGGGTGGAAAACGATTCTATTTACTAAAATAATATAATCCGAGACGAGTGAAGAAAAGTAGTTTTTGGCTCGAGGAAGGATTATGACGCGACCCGAAGTAAAAAGTTGTCCACACAGTGTGACGAAAAAAAGTTTTTCTCACTTGCATCAAAATACATTATTTCGTGTTTACGATTACCGCGATTCTACGCTAGATTTTTTTTCCAATTTAACGAATTCGTAGCATCACAGCTCATTCTGCACTGCATTTTTTGCTGTGGATCTAGGGTAAAAATGACAGGTCCTTGCACATGTTAAAAATCCCAGCGGATCCACTGTATTATTACCGTGAATCCACGGTGATTTTTTTACCCAGGATCTACACAAAAAATGGTAGACCCGCGCCTGTTGAAAATCACCGTGGATCCACGGTAATTTTTGACGGTGGAACTACGGTAAAAATGGCGGACATGGCGCCTGTTGAGAATCACCGTGGATCTACGGTACAAATCGCGAACCCCGCGTCTGTTGGGAATCAACGTGGATCCACGGTAATAATTACTATAGGGCGTAGATCTACGACAAAAATTGCCGTGGATCCACGGTAAAAGTTACCGTGGTGCGTGTGAATATACACGGCCTATATTCGTTTATATTTTCATAACCGCCGCTAGAAAATTTCGCTGCTGATTTTCCCTATTATCTCTATTGAGAGTAACCATTAATTATATTTTCATATAAAAACTGCAGTATCGTATTTTCAGAATAGAAAAAAAATCGATGAAAATATTAAAACAGGCAAAAAAAACCACACTATATTTCGCTCTTTCTAGCGCGAAATTTGAAATATGAGAATGAGGGAATTCAGCGGAACCATTAAGGACATATTTTCATACAAAAATCAAGTATTGATGTTCCAGAACAGAAGAAAATACAATTAAAATAGTAAAATCGGAATCAACTATAGAAGGGATTGGTTCCCATGCTGAGATAAGCAGAGGGCCGGGAGTCTATGACAGCAATGATGTGATAGTGAGCAAGTCCTTGAGTAATTTTTTCCAATCTTTCATCGCTATCAATGAATTGATGGTATGCTTCCGAACGGCTAGAGAAATTGCTTATACCTTTGTATGATTTCTCTTATTTTTTTGATGATTCTCAAAAAATTTCCTATGATGAGGTATGCGACTTGGAATTAATTGAGATAGAGGGCACCGAAACGAAATTGTTTTTGAGAGAAGCAAAATTTTTAATTAATATAATAGTAAAGAAAAAAGCTTTAGTAGAAATTTTATTAAGAAAATATCTAGAATTTTCCATTAGTTAGGTTTTTTTATAAAATTTTTTCTTGCGAGTTAAAAGATCATGGAATAAGTGTTCCATGAAAGATCATTTATAAAATGAATGATTTTAGAAAACACATCAAATTTAATTCCAAAATTAATCAATATTGGAACCCAAAATAATGTTGGGAAAGCGCAAAAAGAATAGAGATTGGGCACAAAATTTTGAAAAAAGAAAGCCTCAGCGTTCTTCAATTCCCAACATTTACTTGCCAAGAGAACATTTGATGCCAAATTTCAAGTTAATAATAAGATATTTCTCCCCTAGAGAGGAAAAGTAGACAAGTCCTCCCCACGTTATTTTGCAATGTTACCGTGCTAACGTTTTGAAAAAATAGGAAAGTTGGAATATTTCGAAAACTTAGTGAGAATTGATGTACATATTTTAATTGATTGAGATAAAGTACTTGAAGACAAATATTATGATAGCTTTCAAGATATTTAAGAAAATCCATTTTAAGCAAAGCTGAATTTTTCATGAATTAATCATCGGATTTAACCGTTCTTCAATCCCAAAAATTTAATTGCCAATAGGAAACTTCATCCCGAATTTCACGTTGATGCGACAATTCGTAAAAGCTCTAGCCTGCTAATAAATTAAAAAAAAAAACAGACCAATTGCAATGTCTCATGAACTAATGATCAGATTCAGCCTTTCTTCAATACTAAACATTTAATTGCCAAGCCGAGTCTTTATGCCAAATTACAAGTTGATGAGTCGATTTTTCGCAACGTTACCATGCTACGAGAATTTTTTTGGCAAAAAAAGAAAAATTCGAATATCTCGAAAACTTAATATAAATGGATATGCATATTTTAATCAACTGAGATCTAGTACATCGAGAACATTTTAAGAGGTGAAACATTGGAAAAGGTTGCATAGTTTTCAAGATATCCACGGAAATCGATTTTGATATGAAGTGGAATTTTTCATGAACTAATGATCCGATCCAGCCGTTCTTCAATATCAGACATCTAATTGCGAAAAGAAAATTTGATGCCCAATTTCACATTGATGAATGAATTTTTCGCAACGTTACCGTACTAACGAACTTTTTTTTGGACAAAACAGAAAAATTGAAATGTTTCGAAAACTTAGTGGGAATAAATATACATATTTTGATTGATTGAGGGAGGATACATCGAGACGAATATTTTGACAGGTTTTTGACAAACATTGAAATGTTTTTGACAAATATTGAGATCGATTAGATAATTTTCCAGATATTTGCGACAAACGATTAAGAAACAAATGGCAATTATGAAAAACGACTGGACCAACCGAGCTGACACGGACTTAGTCCTTAGTAATTACCTATACTTTGATGGAATATGACCGTTCTTGGAATAACTTTAGCCGTTTATCCCTTTAATTTTCCAAAAGGGTCCATGTACATATACACATGGTGCTCAAATTTTGTATTTTTACTTTTCAGAGCGAATTTGCTAATTTTGCTTGGAAGTCGAATGACTGAAAATCAGCAAATTCGAAAATCTGACGATTACAAAGCTCCCGTTCGGAAGCAAAAAGTGTGTAAATTCATGGAAAAAATCGATTTTTTTTGAGGATTTTTTTCTACTTAATGAAAATATAGTAAAAAATTGAAATTTTAAAAGAAAAAAAAGTTCGTTTGATCCATTTTAAGGGGGATTATGAATTAAAAAAAAAATTAATTCGTATTTCGAAACGGTTAGAGTAAGAAATTGCAAAAAAATCATGAATGATTCTCTCATTATTTACTATTAGAGTCCCCCTCCCTCAAAATAGCAAAATCCAAATTTCGAAATTTCATCCGTGTTGGTTTTTTCGGAGAATGCACCCCTATATATTTGGAATTATCCCGACGGAGAGCGACCTCCAGTACACAATTTTGAAAAGAGAATCACAAACGTTACAAGCCTATTAAACTATTTCTAAATATCCAACTTGTTTTCTGTTCCAAGTGGCCAAAAAATAAAGAAATAAAAGCAATTACAAGGTGGTTTCTCCAAAGTAAATTTCAATAGAGCATATAAATGCAATTTTTTCCGTAATCGTTCTTCCGTATTTATTTGGGGATATTTAAAATAGAGGACATTTTTTTATTTCAAACATTAGTTTTGCACTTCAAATTTGTTATAGATCTCAGAAATCTATGCAGATGTTTGGTCCAATAAATGGTAATTTATAAAACTGAGTCTACCATTGATCTTTCATTTACACTAACGTGATAAAAAAAATTCCAAGTTGTCTCACCCTCACAACCAAGGACATTAGCAGGAATATCACAGGTACTCATCGTAGGGTTAAAAACAGTTCCCGGTGCGCAAATCATGATATGTGTCATTCCATTTGAACAGAGTAGAAACTTCCTGCAGTCATTGGGATGTACTAGGAGTCCACTCAGTTGTTCCGGACATTTTGGTTGCACCTAATTCACATGTGCACAGAGAAATTAAATTCATGAACAAATTTAATAAATTTAGAATAAATTTCGGCCCAAGGAAAATGGCAATTATACGGAGAGAAAAATCCAGCAAAAATTATCTGATTAATTAGTAATCGTGTTGTTTTTTAGCCGTTCGAATAATATTATCTTACCGCCGAGTAAAATTTGTCAGTTTTTAGTACCAACTTGTAAATATTTTTTCTCAAACGGCTAAATAACTTGTACCGAGGAGTTGACAACTTTTTATTGATACATAAGTAACAATTATTTAGACGTTTGGGACAACTTAGCTCGAATTTAAGTAGATTTTCTCAACCGGTTAAATAATTTTTACTAAACAATCGACAAATTTTACTAAGCGATAGGATAATTTTCCCCGAATGGTTAAAACACTGTAACAATGGTTACCAAATGGATAGGTAATTTTTGCAGAATATTACTCTCTGTCTGGATGGGGGATAATCGACCAAAATAATCACATTGAGCTGTGCGCTGTGAAAATCTGTTGTGGCTGCCTCTCGCACTTTATGATCGGCGGAATTCGCTGGAGAAAAATCCGCCAGTTCTCCTCCATAACACTTCACCTTGTGTGGAAAATCACATTCCAAGGTCTCTGGATTGAAATGAGTACCTGGAGCACAGGGCTGGATGAATGCCCTCCCTTTCCAACAGTTTACAAAAAATTTACAATCTGGGGGGTAAATAAACTGGCCACTTGCGCCGGGATGTGGACACTCGAATCCGGTCTTGCGATCGTACTTAGCCACTACTGAAGAACGAGTTCTTCGGGAATTTTCAAGTGATTCTTTTCTTGGTTTCTGCAAATTAAAGGAAAATTATCAGATCCTTCTATGATTGAATGAAGGGGAAGAACATTGAATAACATGGATTTTAAAAAAGAATATGATGTAAATTGAGTTGAGTTATTCTATTTCCTAAAATAATTTTAATTTTAATTATTTCTTTTAATTGAGTGGAAGAGACTGGTGAAAAGCAAAATAATCGTCTGTGGTGGCAAATTTCAAGGCTTGAAGTAGAAATTTTGAGAATTTGTCTGAAAATTATATTGGATTTATTTTTAACTTTCTCCTAGTTTTTGACTGATTCTATTAAAATTTCCAACGGAAAATCTATTTTATAGAAATATTTATCAGACAATTTCATAAACACTTTGAAAGAAGGAAACAAGCATAGGCTAAACAACTTGGAAAATTTGGGCCAGTGAAATTTCATAGATTATTACCCCTGTCGGAATTTCGACGCATAAAAAGGACGCATCTAATCTAATTTGGTAGAAGTCGATAGGTATTATTTCGGGCAGGATGTTCCCCTGGAAGTTAGATTAGATTAGATTAGATTTAAGTACGCGGATGGTCGGACTAGCCTTCCCAATGCCACCAAACTCAGATTAGAGTCATTGTAGCTCCGCTTGTTTTATGCACAGATTATATGCCCAGCCCGGCCTTTCTTGCCAGTCTTAATAGATCCGTTGCATCCTTGTTCGCGACTTGATTTGCCATGGGGAAGGCAGTTCTCCACCAGCGCAGTCTCGTCGCTGCTAGAGCCGGACAGTCACATAGGATGTGTAGACTGTCCTCTTTTGCTTCATTATAGAATCTGCACCACCCATCCGAGTCCATGCCGACGACTCAGCAAGGTTCTTTAAATCTGCCATGTCTTGTGAGCAGCTTGATCGTAGTGGCCAGACTTTTTCTGTCCATGGCTAGTAGGTGTTTCGACCTTTTCTTGCTGGGGCCAGGCATGATTGCCCTGGGCTTCCTGCAGGTCTTTGTGTCTTTCCACCGCTCCGATTGTCCACGTTCGAGCTTTTTCTTTATGTGGCTAACACCCACGGCATGGGGGACTCCCACTGGCGAACACTCGTCCGCATTTATTGTCCCCTACTTCGCCAGCCCGTCTGCCATTTCGTGGCCGTGGATGTCCTCGTGATCTGGGACCCAGACAAGGGTTGCTGGTCCCCAGTTTTTCCAGGTTCTCCATGGTTTCCCAGACCAACTTAGAGTCAGCACTGGATTTGAGGAGAGCTTTTATAGCGGTTTGTCTATCTGTCCACACAAAAATGGGTTTGTTGATTGTCATCCGGAACACCAGAAGCTCTGAGCACTCTTTGATTGCCAGAACTTCCGCTTGGAATACGGTGGCCATAGTCCCTAACGACCAGTTTCACTTGTAGTTTTCCTCTGGCCCGTACAGTCCTGCTCCAAAACAGCCTCTGTGTCCTGAGCCATCTGTATACCAGTGCATGACATTGGTGCCTGTTTTTTTACAGTTTCGCAGTTCTCCCTCTCAGGGATATAGGTTTTAAAGGCCTTCCTGATTTGGTACTTCCTGGTCATTCTATCTTGACTCGTGTTCCAGGGATTTTTCTTGAGGATGTCTTTCAAAGGATTTTCATGAGGATTTTCTTTCAAATTATAAAAATATTTTTTTCTCTAAGTGTTTTCCTCACGGAATACGCCTACCACCTTCCTGTGGTCTCCGTTGAGCAGCTATGAAAAATGCTCGTCAAGAGTGGGCGAAACTTATTAAAAAGACTTTCTAATAATGGTTCTAATATGGTTTCATTGCCCCGGCTAGCGAAGGTCTGACTTCGCCCAGGCCTGCTCTAAATTATGGCTCGGCAACCTGGGCCATTTGGCTCGCGTGGCTCCCGAGGTTCGTTAATGAAAGCTGGGAAAGGGGCATCATCCACTTAACGAAACTACCTGTCCTAAGTCGATTTTTCTCTCTCCCCTAGGTCGATCGATACTGGCAGAGGGCGGGAATTTTGATTTTCCATCAATTTGAAATATAAATATAATTTTTTTAATTCGAAATTGGTAGCAATATGAGGAAAAATTATTTTTTCGATGCTTTCATGATGACAAATCACCCCTGACAATTACTTTGTCTCCAACCGATATTTACAGCAATACAATAAATAAAATGAAATACTTGTCCATTCCTGAGGTGGTGCGATAACTGTACTCAATAAAATGAAGCAAACAATTCGTGGATGAATAGTGGTGTAAGTCTTATACCTTATACTTATACTATTTCTTACTATTATTGTTAGAATATTTGAGTACAGTTCTTTCATTGTCCTACAAAATTTGCTTGACACCATCCTAAACATTCTGGAAAAACAGCTCTACTAAGGGACTAATTTATGATTGGTTGTACTCCGAACCTGATACTGATTTAATTCTAAACATATGCTGAAATCTCAACAAAGGATTGTGTCGCTTTGAGTCATAAAATTGTTTTTCAGTTTATTCTTTTCCCTGAGAGAGTTTTTCACTCATATAGATATATATAGATATTCCACTCATCAAGCATTTCACAATATTTGATGATTTAATAACGGAACTGTCAGCCGCAGGGGCACGCTTAGAAGAAACTGACAAAGTGTCGCACTTATTATTGACTCTTCCAGTGGCATACGATGGTGTCATTACTGTGATAGAGACATTATCAGAGGATAACTTAACTCTGGCGTTCGTAAAAACCAGAATTTTCAAGACAATAGTGCAACGAATTCAAAGCAGAATAACGCGAATTCAAACAAAATAAGAAAAATTTACGAAAGTGCTACCATTGTGGAAGAAACAATCGTTTCATTAAAGATTGCATTTTCTATAAGAAAAGCCAGCAACATTCTAGTGACAAAAGATCTGTGCAGGCAGTGAATATGAGAGAATGTTCGGAAAATTCTACTGCATATTCAAATACATCAGGTTTTGCCTTTATGGCTGGTGATCCGCGAAGTGATCCCGACAATAATAAAATTAGTTTTCTGCTGGATTCGGGAGTTTCAGATCATCTGATCAACAACGACGGATTATTCACAAGCTTCCAAGTGCTGAATCCTCCAATAAGAATTTCTGTGGCGAAAAATGGCACATTTATCCTGGCGACAAAGAGAGGTGTCATAAATGTCACAACAAATATGGGAGTTCAGGCAACTCTGGAGGATGTGCTTTATTGCGAGGAAGTGTGGCACTTGCTGTCCGTTACAAAAATGCAGAAAGCTCAGATGAGTATAAATTTCAATCCAAAAGGGGTTGAAATAATTAAAAATGATAAAATCCCTATTATCGGTAAGCCCATGATTGAACCCAATCTTTTCTCGATTGAAATGAAAGTTAATACAATTAAAATTAACAATAAGAGAATTTATAGTGCCGTAAACATGAGTTACGATTTATGGCATGCACAATTGGGTCACTTGGGCAAATTGAAATTCGACGAATTGAAAAATAAACAGATGGTTGACGAGATTAAATTGATTAATAATATCGTACCAAATGATAAAATATGTGAAGCTTGCGTTTTCGGTAAACAAGCAAAGTTACCCTTTCAAAAGAGTAAAGATAAGGATTATGTCAAAAGACCACTGTTTATTGTTCATTCCGATGTGTGTGGACCAATCTCTCCTTCAACAATAAATGGCAAAAATTATTTTGTAATGTTCATTGATGAGTATACACATTATTGTGTTACTTATCTCATTACTTATAAATCCGAGGTATTTTCTATGTTTCGAGACTTCATTACAAAAAGTGAAGCACATTTTAATTTGAAAGTTGTCAATTTATATTGTGATAATGGTAGGGAATATCTGTCAAATGAGATGAAAGACTATTGTGTAGAAAGAGGTATTAGTTACCACTTAACAGTTCCACATACTCCATCATTAAATGGTGTTGCAGAAAGAATGGTAAGAACCATTACTGAAAAAGGTCGTACGCTAAATGAATTTCATCATACTGAAAAATCTCAAGAACATAATTCAGATATAACTGAGTTAGAAAGTGACATAAGTCAAAATAGAAAATTTGACAAATCTGATAAATTTGTAATTGAAACAGATAAACACAATCAGTCTGAGTCTCATGATAGTCACGATAATGAAAAACAAGAGCCAAATTTGAGAAGGAGTGAGAGGAATAAAAATAAACCTCGAATTTCATATGAAGAAGTAAATTATGTTTTGTCTGCGGAATCTATAGTTTGCAAAATTCCAACCTCTTTTAATGAAATAAAATACAGAGATGATAGGAATAAATGGGAACAAGCCATAAAAGATGAATTGGATTCACTGGCAGTAAATAAAACATGGATCTTAGTGACAAAACCACAAAATAGAAATATCGTAGATTGCAAATGGATCTTTACTATAAAGAATGATGAATGTGGAAATCCCATAAGGTATAAAGCTCGTCTGGTACCTCGTGGCTTTAGTCAAGAATATTTAGTTGACTATGATGAAACTTTTGCTCCTGTAGCCAGAATCTCAAGTTTTCGCTTCATTTTAGCTTTTGCAAACCAACATAATTTATTGACTCACCATATGGATGTTAAAATGGAGAATTAAAAGAAGAAATTTTCATGAGAGTTCCAGAAGGTGTGAACTGCAAATCAAATCAACTTTGTAAATTAAATAAAGCCCTCTATGGATTAAAAGAGGCAGCCAGATGCTGGTTTGAAACCTTTGAAAAAGCATTGCTTGAAAAGGGTTTCCAAAATTCATCAGTAGATCGTTGTATCTATTTTCTGAACAAGGAAGACATTAAAAAGAATATATATGTAGTACTCTATGTCGATGATTTAGTAATTGCAACAGCTAATATTCTGACAATGAATAACTTCAAGGCTTATCTCATGAAGAAATTTCGTATGACAGATTTAAATGAAATTAAATTGTTTCTTGGAATTAGAATTGAAAGAAAGAATGACATGATTACTCCTGATCAAAGTGCATACATTAAAACAGTTCTAAATAAGTTTAACATGACTGATTGTAATGTAGTCAGAAGAAGATTATAATGCTCCATGTAGAAACTTAATTGGATGTCTCATGTATATAATGGTGTGTACGAGGCCTGATTTAAGCGTAGCAGTTAATATTCTGAGTAGATATTCTAACAACAGTAATAAGGAACTATGGCAGTGTTTAAAAAGAGTCTTAAGATATTTGAAAGGCTCAATAAATGTTAAATTGACCTACAGAAAAGGCAATTATGAGCAAACTCTAAGTGGATATGTTGATTCAGATTGGGGTGGTGACATAGGAACAGACAGAAAAAGCACCACCGGTTTCTTATTTAAGTTATTTGAACGATGCACATTTTGTTGGAATACAAAAAGGCAAGCATCGGTAGCTACTTCTTCGACAGAAGCAGAGTACATGGCTCTTTTTGAAGCAGTAAAAGAAACATTGTGGCTTAGATCGCTAGCAAATAGTATAAATATGAAAATCTCAACACCAATAATTATTTACGAGGATAATAACGGGTGTATTTGTATAGCAAATAATCCAACTAGCCATAAGAGATCTAAACATATTGATATTAAATATCATTTCTCTAGAGAACAGGTGGAGAAAAAGATAATAATACTTGAACACATTTCAACAGGCAATCAGATTGCAGATGCGCTAACGAAACCATTGCCAACCATTAAACTTCTGGAGTTAAGGACAAAAATGGGCCTTGAATAAAAAAACAAGTGTTCTGTATATACTGTATTATAGTGTATTAATTAATTAAGGAAATGGCCTGAGTAGGTTTTACTGGGTTTCCCTATCTCCACGCAACAAATGTTGGGCCATATGTAGACCCCAGGTCCCACGAGGAAGGAAAATAGACTGATTATTTAGATTTAAAAATTTGAACTTATTGAGTCAAGTAATTTTTGAGGGGGCGTGTTGGAATATTTGAGTACAGTTCTTTCATTGTCCTACAAAATTCGCTTGACACCCTCCTAAACATTCTGGAAAAACAGCTCTACTAAGGGACTAATTTATGATCGGTTGTACTCCGAACCCGACACTGATTTAATCCTAAACATATGCTGAAATCTCAACAAAGGACTGTGTCCCTTTGAGTCATAAAATTGTTTTTCAGTTTATTATTTTCCCTGAGAGAGTTTTTCCCTTTTAAATAGTTTTTAGTCTCTGGACAACGGTCCTCAAGTTAAGACGTGTCTTCCTCGTGCTAATAAAGAATATTTTATAAAGTATTTCACTGTGTCTTCGGTTTTATTTGTTCGCTTACACCCATATTCCAATAATTATACTATTTGTCCACGAATTATTTTACGATTTAATTATTATATTATGAGCAATGGTTGCAATAGTCCTTGCTGAGGAAATTAATAAGAGTTAAGAATTCTGAAATATAAGAATAAGATCTGAAATATAAGAATAAGAATTCTGAGAAGAAAATAGCAACGGACGAGCTTCGCGCTCGTGATTTTTATACCTGAAAACTTTGACTCCTTCATTTGTTTGCAACGAACCTATCGGGAAATACTCGACATTTTTGAAGCTCTCGTGGTATTACAACTGATAATTTTTCGATAATTTTGTCGCTTACCTATATTTATAAAACAAAAAACTATTAGATTGGGTTAACCACTGATTGGAATCGACAGATTGAATTTAATTGTGTTATTTATCGAGTATTTCTTGACCATTGTCTCATAGTGCAATTCTACTGACTGAAATTTGGTGGGAAAAATAATCCCCCGAATACCACTCGAGCTTTGAAATTTATTGAAATATTTACCTCAAGGTTCCCTGCAGACAAATGAGTTTGTTAACTTTTCCAGAAAAACCTGAAAAACTTAACGCACTCATTCGTTCACCCATTGGTAAATATTCCGATAATTTCAAACCTCTCGTGGTATTATAAGCAATTATTTTTCCCATGCAACGCAAGCTTAGAATTTAATCGGGTATTTCCCTCAAGGTTCGCTACAAACAAACGCAGTCGTAAAGTTTCTCAGAAAAATAACTCGCTCGTGATTTTTTCACCTGAAAAACTTGACTCCTCCATTCGTTTACAGAGAAGCTATGGTAAAAAGACTCGATAAATTTGGAGCTTTTTGGGTATTACATGTGAAAATGTCTGAAAAGGATAACTTCCGTGAGAAAATCAAATTCTGTAATATATATAAATATTAACTTTCCATTGAATTTCTAGTGAACTCTCCCAAAACCTAATAGAAATTGAATTTAATTTTTTAAAGAAATTCGAAAGAGTTTGGAATTTTTTTCTCGAAGAAATGAAAATTGCCATCACATACTCAAATGGAAAACTGCCACTTACATTTCCATCATCAGTGATTCCTTCGTAAACATTTTGCTCCTTCAGAATTCCATTCCAGCCGTTATCATCTGCTCCTATCTGCTCCACCTTGTCTTCCAGAAATTTCTCAAATGGGACATCTTGAACTCCCACAGTTTCACTTCTGTCAGAAATCTCTGGAGTCAATTCCAAAACAGTGCCTCGAGTTTTTGCCCAACTCCCTGGAACTTTGGTTTTCACCCCTGGAAAAGGTGCAGGCGGCCGCGATTTCGGAGAATCCGAGTACCAAGGAATCGGTTCTCTCCTCTGCGGTGGCTTTACAGTAGTTTCTCGGGGATCGTAAATCTGTTTCAGTGTTACTCATTATTTTCCTTGTATCTCTTATCAATTTATCCTTGGGCTTTACCCTTGAAATCGAGTGTATGCTCGAGTTTAATAGTAATCTATTGCTTTGACTTCGTAGATAGTCATTATATTTCGGGACAGACTCCATTGAAAATGCTATTGAATTCGTTTTTTCCCAATTTTAAAATTTCGAAAAATTTTTCCGTCCTTTATATTTGATAGAATTTTTTTTAATCGTACTAATCAATAATAAAAATTAATATCCTACTTATTCGTGGATGAAATATTTCAAGTAATATTCTACCGGAAATCGAGTAAAAGTTCTATAAAGTGTCATAGGAAAATTCCACGATTCTTTCGTGTTCTCTTCCAATACAAATATATGTAATATTAAACATGTTCTTCTTGCGACAGTGATTGCTAGGAGAAATCAAAGTTCCCAACAATTATAAAGACCATTTAAATTATTGCCATTTAAAATAATTAAAACCACATTTTTTTCATTTTCTATTCTGAAACATAACTCGCAATAATTTATTGCTTGTTTCCTCCTTTGATGTAGAAGGAAAAAGAAATCAATAAAGATAATAAAATTCAATAAAGATAATAAAAATATTCTTACCGCATATGCGACCCCAGCAAAAACTGCCACAACAATCCACTGAATGACGCAATCTTGCAATTTGCCCCTCATCCCAATTGTGTTGTCCACGCGAACAATAAAAAAATATTTAACCCAATTACTTCACCATTTTATCGAGGCGCAATAATTCAAGAAAAGCTGTTACTTGACTGTTTGGTCTTGCTCGACCAAATAGCTGACTGCAATGTTCTAGAGTCAACAACTATCTTCTTGGGGAATACACAGAACTCATAACGAATGTGAGAATTTACTTCTTAGAAGAGGAAGAAGGGTTATCTGCGGAGGTCCGAGAGGTCTCAGTTCAATGCTGAGCATCACGTTAATATTTTTTTAAAATATTTGTTGTTCTAGTTTTCTGTGGTCAATCAATTTATAGGCAGCGATGACGCGGTTGTGAATTTCAGCGATTTCAGGAAAAGCAATTCAGCCAATTTGCGAGATGATCGATCGTGTGTTGAAAACTATTCTTATTCTATTCATTCAATCATAAAAGAAAGAATCAAGTTTTCCATTACACTTCAATTCGTTTTCTTAAAAAGAACTGCCCGTTGATGTCATTCAATTTCATTTATAAATTCGAAACACATTCAGGAGTTTTTATAAGGCGTTTACGATTTTTTTCATTCATTTTCTTCCATAAATCACAATTCATTCGATAAATTGCATGGAGTAATAAGAACAACAGCGATTTGTTAGTATTTTCAAAATTTTCATCTTATGTTGTTCTTTTTTTCGTTGTTGCTCAACTTTTTAAAATTTGAAAAGAAAGAAAAAAAGAAAACGTTATTATTGATATTGGCTCCTCACATAATGAAGGAACCCATCGTTCCATTGGTTTTGATATCGATGATGATGATTACGGGCCAAAAGAACGTATTAAATAGACCAATGACAACATAGCTGTTTTTATCCGTTAAAAGCTCCTTTCATTATGAGTATACATTTTTTACATTGACATATGATAAACCCAATTTATGTTTCATTTATTTCAAAGTAATTTATGTCCGTGAGCGGTATTAGTGATTGAATATGAGGGATACCCCATTCAGTTTAGAATTAATTTTTGAAATAAGCAAAGTTTTCAAAGATTAAAAATCTGATTCTAAATCTTCTGTAGAAGAATTCGGGCTGAAAATATAAGTTCATTTTAGTTTACAATATTCAACAGAAGTGAAAACTCATAGATTTTTACTTTCTTCTAGAGTTTATTCTACGTTTTCGTTGCTTAAATTCTTGAATAGATCAATACTTACAAATTATAATCATTAATTATAAATCATCAATTACTCCGGTATTTTATACCTAGAAATGGTTGGGTATTCTTACCTCCTCTTGTCACTTCGGAGATGACTTCTTCGACATTTCGCCTGAGCTTTTTGCCCATTGAATTGTTTTTAGTGGGACTTGTGCTCGGACTCTGTTTAATACATGTTTGTATGGGCGTTGCAATTCATGTTCCGTTTCTTCAATTCTGAAAAACCTTCGTACCCTTGGGGACACGATAAATATATTCTGGAGAAGTCCGAAAACACTGCTGATCGCCCAATAGAGACTCATTCCCTGAAAGAATGCGTCGAAAAATCTCGATTATTCTTTCTAACTTACCACGGTTTTCTTATCAATTTCTAATGATTGACGAATCTTTACCGAGGGAACGATTGAAGCGATAGGGACGAGTATCACTGAAATTCCTCGAAACACGTTTAATGTGATTCTCTGAATTCTTGTAGGTTTTTGCACTCTCATCATATAATTAAACTGCAATTTCACCATTAATTAAATTTATTGATGATCTTACTGAAGATACACAAAGTGACATCAGCATTCGCAAAACTTTATAGGTATAATATATAGAAAATCATGATGTTCAATGATAATCATATAAATTATAGGAATTGTTCAGACATCAAACGCAATATCTGAGTCTGTAATTAATTTTCTCACTGATATTTTAATAAGTTTCTCTCGAATTTTATCAATTTTTGAAACGGTAAAATGAATACTTTTGACTTTTCGTGATCAGAAAGCTTATCAAGCAAATGCTGAAGCTACCTTGCATTTTATTTAACTACACTGAAAGAAGTATCTTCATATTGTCACAAAACTAATTCTTCAAACCAAATAACTCCTCTGTTATGAGCAAATTCCTTGGAATGAGAATTTTTGATAATGTACCAAGTATTCATGACTGGAACATGAACATCAGAAATTGATAATTTTTTCCCACAAGGAATCGGTTTTCGCTCAAATTTTTCATTGGGTAACCAACGAATCAGCGATTTTGATCATGAATGGACTGACATGATAGTTTACGCAGAAGAAAACCTCCAGATATTAAGGAAACATAATCATTGTTTTGGTTGCGAAAGGGATATCTTCTTTTATACTTCGGCGTGCAGCAACTGACCGACTATGCGGAAATCTTTTTGGGTGCAATCAGCCGGTTACTGCACACTTTTCACACATGTGATAAGTGAAACTACACCCCTTGAAGCGAAATGTAAGGGTATTCCTTCTGTGAAACTTTTCATCTTTCAATAAAAATGATCTCATCTTCTTTTAGTAACTACCCTCTGAGCTAATACAGCATCGAATCCTTGTCGGAAACCTTTAATCCTTAAATTGATAGAAGATCGATTTTTGCCGCCGATATGACGCCGATTTTTATCTCATGTATATTGACTAAAGAATCCTATAAATGTTCACCTCAATATTGATTAAATTACAGACGCCCATAGTTATTGGGAGGATAAAATATGGATCTGCTACAGCCAAATTAGAAAACCAGACGATTCCCTCGTGGGATAATTCTGTAAGTGTTCTCTGAGCCACTGGAATGAATATCACATGAGTACAGAAAAAAAAGATAGATAATATGAAAAGAGAAAAAAAGGAAGAAATAGTTACACGGAGTTGGATATGGCAGCATGTAACACAAATTTCTGATAGCGGCAGACAGGCATATCCACAGTGGCAACTGGGTCATGATTAATACGAACCCCTTCATCGGATGACAATTCTCCTTGACAATCAATTCATTCCATTTATCTCTGAACTGAGGGAAATAAAAGTAGATATGAGGACAAGACAATTAATTATAATGAAAATATTTCGAATATAAAACATTACCCACTGCTTTATTGTATAGAACTCTAGACTCGTTCTCTGTGTATCCCAATTCTTGGACTCTATAACTAGCCTCTCTCTTAAGGTCGTGAACAATCTCATCCATCTCCCACTTTAAATTCGCCAATTTTGCTAGGATGTAGTGCTGGAAAATGAAAGGTGGAAGTTATTCTCGTATTCACAATGTAGTTTTCAACTCTTAATCTATTTTAGTTGCAAACTTGAAAAATTCAGTAGTTATAAGGGCAAACTGAAGTAGAATGAGGTTGAAATTAAGTAAAGGCTCGGGTGGATTATCTAGAAAAGATAACTTACTCCGAAATTCAGATTCCTAATTACTTTGGCAATTAATAGTTTTTTTCAATAATTGTTAGCTAGCGTTCTAGCGGTTGTTAGGGGGCCGTTAGCTAACAATTATCGAAAAAAACGATTGATTGACTGAGTAATTAGAAGTCCCAATTTTGGAGTAAATTATCTTTTCCAGACAGTCCATCCGGGCCTTAAGTGAATTAATTATCAAACAAATACCAATTTTTCCAGCTAAAAATTATCCGCATTATTTGTATTTTTGAAGTGAAACTTTAATTTCCAGTTTCGTTGCACTCGTTGTATTGATTCTTCAGTTATTTTTTTAAACTTCAACGAAATTTGTGGTTGTAGCAGGGGTACATTTGTTTCAAGTTTTGATGTATAAAAATGACAAATATTAATATGGAAGCATTTACCTGATACAAAGCACTGGGGAGGGTGAGTAAAGTTTTCGCTGTACACGTTACAAGGACAATGGTTGCCCACCAAGGCAGCCCTAGGGTCGAGTGTAACGTGATGAGATGATTTTGCATAAATTCTATCGGAGGACTATCCACCAATATTTTTGGGATTCCTTCGTATCGATGAAGCAAAGGTTCCAGATCTGTAGGTAGATCTGACAAATGTCTAACAGATTGACACAAAAGACGGATCCTATTTCTCCGGAATAACCCACTAGAACCAATCCCCCCAGAGAATCTATCCAGGTTAAATGATTTATCGCATTGCAAACATTGAAGAGAAAATAAACTTAAATTTTCTCTGTGAATCTGTGAATGGAAATTCGAATTGAAGCACTGGAGCGTCTTCTGCCTCATTTCGACACTGTTTAATACAAATTGCATGTGATGGCCCAATTCTCCTTTAGTTCTCATAATTTTCCACATTTTTACTGATAATTTCTTTTTCCTTTAAATTTCCTTTAGTCAATGTTATTTAGGTTTAAAATAGTTATATCTATCATATCACTATCATTGTAAACACGAGATATCAGCTGTTTATTTTAGGTTACGATCCATCGAACCTCCGTGCAACTGTGCAAGTATTGAGCGCCAAGAAAAGAAGATTCATCCTTGATTCTTACCAAAATTTTTTACGTTTCGTTATTTGTTGAGAGTTAAGATTCAAATGCGTCATATGACGGCCACACGATGAGCCATGGGTGGCGGCTGTCACAATTTCTCCATTCCTTTCCATGGTCGTCGCAGTTTATCAAAAATACGAATGACGGTCATTTTCTAACTGTCGAGTTGAAACTTGATTTTGTTCCATTTTTATTGGAATTCATTTCATATTAGATATTTTGAAATGAAAATACCACAGCTTTTTTTCATCGATTTGAATGGAACTATTTTGGGAAATTCATGACCGTCATTACGCATCTATATAAATGGTTTGGCAACAATTTGTTTATAAACTTATTTGTGATCATCATCTGTTTTTAGAAAATTTATTACTATGACGCGATATTAAAAATGACGTCTGTGCATCCTCTAGTCTCGGCTTTTCGAAGAATAAATTAAATTGAATTTTATTAAATTCAACGGTTTGTTACAATTTCTACAGGCTTTATATAAGATAAAATATCGAAATATTTACAGTTTCATTGTATATACAAATATTTCCATTTGATTTCTGTTCTAAAATGGTAACAGGTAAATTATTCATTTAGTTTCGTCAATTGGAAAATCATTTACTTTTGGTACTAATGCATGATTACGCTTTACTATGCCGTCACACACGTTGTTTCAAGAACATTATAATAAACCATGGCACTAATTATTGCCGGTTGTGATAACTAATTGGCGGAGCTGTTTAAGCACAGTCTCCAGTAATTTCTTCTTATCTCTCTCACTTTTCTTGAGCACCGAGAATACATTAGTTTTTTTATCTGACTCCTTCAACTTCTCGAGAAGTATCACCGCCATATTCGGTGTTACTACGTTATATTTACTGGAATCATGTCCATAATCATGGAAGTACGTGGGCCAATCCCAGCTCATAAAGAGATCTAACAGTTGTCTCAATTGAGAAAAATATTGGAGGAGAGTTCCCTCTGGTAATCCAGCAACAGGCTCAGAAGCTGCAAACTGTTCGCACTGAATCGTATCCAGATTTACTTGCTGGAGAGCTCCCATGGAAATTTGCCTCAAGTCCTCACTGATTAGAATTCCCAGAATTGCCTGAGCAATGTGAGAGCATGCGGATTTGCAGGCGACCTGGGCCACTTCAGCTGGCAGATTTGTGAAGCACGTGAAGGTACTATGGAGAAAGGCAATGAGGTCAGTGATGAAACCTGAGGCGTGCCCCTGAGGCTCTGTCAGATTCCAATCATAATTCTCGAGTTCTAAAAATTCATCAAGCTTGCGTTCCAACTTATCGCATATTTGTTTTTCTGCGTCGTCTCGAGCTACCCTAAACATCGCTGATTTTACACCCCCGCAGCTCAATTGTACGTCATGAGGTGTTCTATAACGAGAATAAATTATATTAAATTGATCTTCATTGTTTTCTAATATTATTGCACGAAGATATCCTGGAAATTTTTATTTGATAATGTACGATTTTTTTGCCAAGTCTATAAGGATTTTATTAGGAAGGTATTGAAATTAAATTGCCTCGCAATAATTTAATCGACATTAGTGGCAATTCTTTTAAAAATAAAAATCATAAAAAACTAATTTCCTCAATCAAATATCGTACATCGTACATTTTAATTTCCATTCTACTGCTATAAAATCAAAAGCGTATTAATTGTTATTTCTTTAAACACTATTAATTCCGTTATCATAGCAATTCATTGGAAATTAGCAATCGTTCAAAAATTGATTGTCGAAAAAATATAAATTTTTTCGAATCTTTGTGAAGCGTTGAAACTTCATTAGAGTTTATAAAAGAATAACAGACGAATGAAAAAGAAATCTATTAAGATGAAGTCCTACTGAACTTAGAGGCTTTTTCACCACAATTGGGATTCGACGTTCTTTTATTTTATTTTACTTTTTCTCATGACTTTCAATCTGAAGCAAAAACAAGTAAAGAATTGTTTTTATTTACTTATAGCAACATTAATATTTGAGAGATAAAAACTTCATTGAAAATGCTTCATTGGAAATAAAAATGTAGACTAATTTTCAAATGTATTACGAGGGAGCTTTAATTTATTTGTTTGACTCACGCTGTGATGTTTGACACGAATTCCTCTAGATACTTCGTTGAGTCTTCCAAGTACCCAGTATTTATGATAATCTGGACTACCTGAAGAAGAGCAAGAGATGGCTTTCGGAACAATGAAGACAAACAACCACTGAAAGTCCTCGTGAGCAACAAATTCGTGGATTTCGTTATCATCTCATCGATTTCAGTCTGTGTTAGGTTCAAATCCTCTGAGAACTTCAAGCAGGCATAAATAAACTCCTTAACTTGATGATAGACTTGAGGGACCATCTGCGAGAATGGAAATTTCTTGGGGAACTCAGCTTTCTCCAGCTCTGTATCGTGATAAGGAAAGGATTGTACTATTACGTCGTATTCTTCTTGAGTTGATACTTGGACTGGCAGGAAATTGTCTTCATCGAGGATGTCTCTAAAAAGCTGAACCCAATGTTGCATTAAGACTTCATTGTAATGCACTCTGATCTCCTGAAGAAGGTCCCACAACTGTCCGACTGGGTATCCGTAGTTTCTTAAGGTCGTGTTGAACAACATAATCAGGTTCTTTATCTTTAGGATTAGTGTGGCGTCTGTACAATAGGCTGAATGGGTTCTAAGGGCATTCACGATTTTTGATAGCGCCATCGCCCATAATTCTTCGAGATAGGTCCGACTCGCCAGACCATTTCCAGTGTTCAATATATGATCTTCAACAACGAAGAAACCAACAATTCCGTGAAGGTATGATTGATACCCGACGATGCTTTCATGCTGAAAATAAAATGAAACATCGAGTTATTTATTTCGAATTTATTTTCCAAAATGAGACGCTTTCCATTTAAAAATTGTGCAAAAAATGGGGCCTATATAGTAATAGTAATTGACAATTAATTTTTCCGCCCGTCCAAAATACCATTTCAATTCTAATGGGATCAATCATTTCGGTAAACGTTAATTCTCTCTTCTTCTTTTCTTTTGAATTATCGTGGATACAAAAATAGAAAAAATGACAAATGGCTTATCCGCTATGACAGGAATATCTATGTGACCGCGTTTTTAATAATTGATGGAATATTGTTATGATCTCGTTTCGGTAATCTTCTCATAAGAATTAATGATGTTGGTGCAACGATATACCATTTTGCGATAAAAATATTTTGTTTACATCAATTGCTCTGGTCTAAAAACTATTGAATCAATCTGACTTAATTTCAAATGAAATAGATTTTTTTAATCACAATACTATTTTGAAATAATTAAATAATATATATTTAAACAACTGACGTTAGTGGCCGTGCGGTTGGAGTGATAGACAAGCTGGCCAATGAGCCGAGTTCCATCCCGAGCACCGGCGATCGAAATGTATAGCGCTCTAATCTTACAGTTTCTGTTAAATGAGGTTTTTCCCTTCATTCGACAAATGCGGTACAGGAGGTTGGGGGGTGGTAATAAATCGTACAGACCCGCAAGCGTATACGATAGGAAAAATTTATATGTTTAAACAAGTATAAACAAATGAAATTCGAATAATACTTTTTTCAATATTAAGCAATATGGTTCAATGGAAAGAGTTGAATATCTCTGAAAGTGGTGTTTTGATTCATTTCATATCAAATTTTTACTCTCTATGGTTGTTCTTTCAAGTGTTGTCATATAAACATCGATCCTATCTCTCTGTTTTTATCTATAAAAAGGTGATACTACAAAATGAAGTTGGGGAGAGTAAGATTTCGGCTAATTTCATGCGTAAGACTTTTCACTCATTTCTCATTGGTCAATTGGCTATATCATAATAAAAAAAAAACGGAATTAATGGGTTGCGCGTTCGGTCTCGTTTTATTATAATAAAAATGATCAATGTCAATTATTAGACGACTCGTCCTCGATAATTGAATTTATCATGAATATCTACTTGAAAGATATTATTACGAGAATGTTTGAAATCAAAACAACTGATTTGTTTCACGAGTAGAGACAATTAAAATTCAGTTATTCCAATAATTGGTTATTAATCCGTAAATAGATGTTACTGAATACTTATTTAATCTATAACCTCTATAACCTCTATGTGAGGATAAACATCAATTGAAGTTTTAAACATATTTTATTCAAAAATCATAGTGAAAAACGATGCTGATCCGTTTTCAATAGTTTTCCAAATATTGTAAAGATTTTTTGTGAGAAATTTACCAGAATTTTGTATATACAGAAATTTTCTAAATACGTTATATTTCGAAGTTTCCGGAAAGTAATTTTCATATAAAATCGACTGATTAAAGCTCCCAGAAGGAAAACAATGAATATTTTACCATATTAACAGGAGGCTGAAGTACCAATCTAGCCTGTTGCTTCCTTTGCTGTTGATAATATGCCTTGAACTCATCACCCTCCCTCAAAACTGTGTAAATATGCATACAACGGTAAACAGGACTGAAATCCATCAGATCTTGAGCACTGAGTTCCTCTTCTCCTTCATTAATTGTGGAAGCTCTGATTTGCAACTTCTTTTTCCTGCCAATGATCTCTGCTTCAGTAACGAGCTGCTCCGCACTGTGACGCATTGCCACTTCGCCAATTTTTGGGGAATATTTTCTGATATTTTCCAAGAAGTCTCTGAGGTCTGACATTGAGGCATCCTTAATGTTCTTCCTCAGTAATGGTATTTGTTCGGTTATTTGAGAAGAGAATCTGTAGTTCGTAACTTTAGGCAGATCATAATGCTCCAACTGTTCCAGGGTCTTTAAAGCTGGGTAGTAACGCTTATCTTTCAATTGCCTTTGGAGCTTGGCATACGCTGCTAGTACTGGCAAACACATGTTTAGACTGTCGATGGCTGCTGCTATGTTGCTCTCGACTTTTCTTGCTTTTACCAGCTCCTCACCCTTTTCAATTACTTTTGATGCCGAGGCACTTATTCTATTGTCCAAGTCGAGTATTTCAGTCTAGATGGTGAATAAAAGTTATTGAGCATCAAATGTGAAATAATCAAAATAGAATCGATCATTTTTTCTACGCTAATGCCATTCTTCTGTTTTTCCTGTACTAACTTAAGATATTACAAATTCCTATATTGTATCATATCAGACCTAAATGTCGAAAATTGATATGAGGTATTCCATACTAAGTGAACCAGGTTCAAACCTCGAGTTGTTATAATATTGACGGCCAGTTTTTATAGGATTGTGGGGATTAAAAAAAATTTTCACTAACATTGAGCTGTTGTGCTTGCGATCGAACTTGTAGTAGTTCCCTGATAGAATCGATGAATCCCTGATAATGATGATTGCACATACGTTCAATGTCTTTGTCATGGCTCCTGACCCTCTCATCCAGCTTTTCCATGAACTTTTGGTGCTCGTGGCCATCATATATAGCTCTGGAATATTGCAGGACTTATGACAAAGTCTCTCAAAACCACAAACACGGAAAAAAAGCATCAAAACATCATTTAACCCTTGTCTCTCCGAATATTCGAGACCTTGATTTATACCTAATCACTATGCTCACGCTGCTAGTATCACTGGTCTCGATTTCCAGAAGCAGATGCTCATGCTTTGGACCCGCCGACAGAGCATTCTGGATCTTTCTCGACATCTCCAATGTCAAAATGAGGTTTAACAAAAAAAATGACCAACTTTTTCCCCCCTTCTGGAGAGAAACTCCTCCACGTTATACCAACCCTCATTATGAACCCCTTCTTTGCGCATCTGCAGACATTTGCAAGCATCTGCGTATAGGGGTGACATCCAAACCGCGGTTTTTAACGGCCCCAAAACCACCCCTCATTTGTGCCTTTTTCGTTGATTATAAAATATTAAAGCAAATTTACCTGAATGTCGGGCCCAGGTAATCGTCAATTCCCTCAATTTCTTGGATGAGCAGATCGTAATTTTGGCCATTTGTTTGATTATTCATCCTTGTTATTAAGTATATTCTATCAAATATTTTAACAGTTATCGTGGCTGACTTGGTACCTCCTCCTCCATTGTCACGCAGTGCTAATACCATCCAGCAGACGTCGAGGCGTTCGCTCTGGCGGGAAAAACCGGATGTGGATATCAATTTCGAAGGACTGCTCATTATCAATAACTATTTTTATTAGCGCTTAGTAATACTGTACAATGATTTTTATTTAAAAAAAGCCAGAACTTTGGACTCTTCTGTATGCGTGTATGTATAAAGGTCTGCGGATAATTACTTTCCTGTAAATTAAGGTCAAATAAAAGGTGAACGCATTTTCTGAACCATTTGAAACTTAGGTATTTATTTCACTAGTTTCTACCACCTCTCAGGGCAACTCTTTACTTACATTCGGTCAAGGTAATTTTTTTTCTGGCGCACAAAAGACAATGTCCTTGACGTTAGAATGGAAATTTTTAACCCTTAAAAATGAGAAGGACAATTAAAAAAAAATAAAGATAAATACATATATATATTTTTCCGTACTGCTTCTCACGATTTCTCGTCTGAGAATTGGTACTGCATATTTCCTTAACTCGATCAGAGATAATAGGTAAGGTATGATCACTCATCTCTATATAACTCTATATAGAGGTCAGCGGCATGGGGAGAAGACGTTATATTGCCGAACTAAGGGTGGGGACGAATGATTTGACTGATTTCATTGCATTATAAATTTATCGAATTAGATTTTTCAGAAGTGTTAATCAATCAATAATTAATTAAGCTTTTTTTTTATTGAAAAGAAAGCAGAATTTGAACACCAAAAATAGTACTCACGCAATCTAAATGATATAGGTCAGAGCTATCGTGTTCAGATCACACGTAGTTGGTTTTTGCCCTAGGATTATCCAGCATATAACATATCTGTAACCACTAAATCGCATCTGTGCTCACTCATCTACCGAAAAATGTAAACACAGTTATATCTATGAAAGTACTTTAAGAACTAAACAGTAGGTTAAATTTGTTCGTAAACAAGTAGGAACTACTCTGAAAAATATTTTATTATGAATGTTTTTATATGTATAGACGTCAGGACATATGTATGAAAAATCTAAAACTGTTAATGAAAAAATAAAAAAAAAAAGATCACACGCGGGAGACTTCGGTTCAAGTCTCCTTGCCGCCTTTTTTTTTTCTTTCTGATGTACCTAATCACATATCTAATAATCGATCTCCTCTTATGCATCCTTTTAACATAAATAATCTTGCTAATGGCTATTCCACAATAATTAAGCAAGTAGTAGAATTTTAATTTCTTTCAAAATCGGTACACCAACAGAATAGCAGTCGGTAACTCGATCATCAACCGTCGGTAAGTTATTCAAAAGCGAACTGTAAAATTTTATAAAATTTTACATCATGCATAAGAGGAGATAGATTATTAGATACGTAATTAGGTACATCAGAAAGAAAAAAAAAAGGGGGCAGGGAGACTTGAACGAGGTCTCCCGCGTGTGATCTGGACACGATAGCTCCACCTATTTCATTTAGATTGCGTGAGTACTATCTTTGGTGTTCAAATTCTGCTTTCTCTTGAAAAAAAAGCTTAATTAATTATTGATTGAATAACACTTCTGAAAAATCTCATTCGATAAATTTATAATGCAATGAAATCAGTGAAAACATTCTTCCCCACCCTTACTTCGGCAATCTACTTTGGTTTTAGCGCCACCCCGCCATTGCTACCGCTCGCCGCTTCGGTTTTTAATTAATAATTAACTAATGACATCCGTACAAACGATGAAACCGATTGATATCGCTACTACAATTGAATACAATCGATTTGACAGGTCGTCATTAGAAAATATTCAATTTTTAAATAATTTCAGGCTAACTACACGCCCAAACTTAATTAATTAATTAAAACAATTGGGAAATGTTACAAACAATTATACATCGATTACAATCAAGTACTAACCCAATACAATCGAATGCAATGATGTTTATCCCTATCACTGACCTTTTCAGGTTAAGTGCATGGAGGTGTCCGTGACATCAAAGCTTGGAAATACCTCCAGGGGAGGAATTCTGCGCGTTTTATGACCCCCGGGTACTTACCCGACAAAAGTCAGTAATTCGAAAAACGCAATTATGTACTCGATTGTACATCGTTAGTATATGATTGTACCTATAAAATTTTTGTTTGTACATCAACGGATTAATTAAAAAAAATTAATTAAATTTCGGCATGATCTTAGCCGACAACAAATTAAAAATTGATCAATAAAACCAAATTAGGGGTGTTTTCCGAAGGAAATCGTTTGTACATTACG
>NW_011887828.1:142698-165885 GCF_000806365.1 Fopius arisanus
AATTTGTTAACAAAAAAGAAATCGTTTAAAAAAAAAGTTCCGAGGGACTAATTAATCTCCACATTTCAGACGATTCTCAATCGTTTGAGTATACATTTGCGAGATAATTTTTCCCGAATTTGTTTAGCATTTTTCAATTTGTTAACAAAAATAGAGCCGTTAAAAAAAAAGTTCGGAGGGACCAATAAATCTCCACATTTCAGACGATTCTCAATCGGTTGAGTATACTTTTGCGAGACAATTTTTCCCGAATTTGTTTCATCATTTTTGAATTTGTTAACAAAAAAGAAATCGTTTCAAAAAAAAAGTTCCGAGGGACTAATTAATCTCCACGTTTCAGACGATTTTCAATCGTTTGAGTATACATTTGCGAGACAATTTTTCCCGAATTTGTTTAGTCATTTTTCAATTTGCTAACAAAAATAGAGCCGTTTAAAAAAAAAGTTCCGAGGGACTAATAAATCTCGACGTTTCAGACGATTCCCAATCGTTTGAATATATATTTGCGAGACAATTTTTTCGCAATTTTTATAACAAATGGTGTATTTATGAACGTTAACTCGCTTTTTCATTCCGTCCATCGGTTGTGTCTCCATCATACCCCCACTCTCCGGTACATCGGATGTTTTCGTTCGTTTTCGGACGTCATCGTCATTTCGATAAGTACCCTACCTTTCTGATACTCACGACCGCCTCGAATTATCGACACTCACGGGCTCGCGTTCTGTCTTATCCATACTCACGGACTCTGAACATTATCAACACGCACGGACTCTGAAAATTATCGACACTCACGGGCTCGCGACCTGTTTTACTTACACGTACGGGCTCTCTGGGCGTAGTTCCGTAGCCGCCGCAATGAATCACTCGCCCAAGCCTTTCCATAAGCCCTAGCAATCTCCCCTATAATCTCTGCATGAAAACTAAAAATTCAATAACTATGAATTTAGAAAATTGAAAAATCTTTCAAAAAAAAATCTCCTATCATAATTGGTTTAACGATATTTGCAGAAAAAAATCGGGAATCGATATATCGGCCAGCGAAAATATCGGCTGCAAAATATCGATATATCGATATCAAATATCGGACCTTTCGATATATCGGACCGTATCGCGTATCCCTAGCCAACGGGTAGGTTTCCAGCTTTTGAGTCAACTCATTCCACGAATGAGCTTTACTGCTCTTGATGGCATTATTCAGCTTGCAGCGCGACATCTTGTATTTCATCTCCAATTCCTCGAAGTGTGGCTTCTTCCGAACCCTTTGAGATGGTGTTCCTGCTTTGTTGTATTCCTTCCGCAGACTAGCGATCGTATCATTCCACCAATACACCGGTGGCCGCCGTTTTTTGGCTTGGTCCCTGGGCATGGTAACGTCGCAGGCTTCCGTGAGTCTCCCCATGATGTTCACTGCCATCTCAGTGGCTACTGTCGCTGATCGGGCAATCATCGAGGGCCACTAGGCATGTGCTATAATTGAAAAACTCACTTTCTGGCCTACTGCGTTTGTCTTCTTGGGTGCGGTTCTGCGACTGTGGTCGATGATTACCTCCCAGAGTGTCGCAAGGTGGTCGCTCCCTGTATAGGTCTCTGTCATTGACCATGTGCAGTGTCATCGTGCAAGGCTACCACTCACGAAGGTGAAATCAACGATTGAGCTTTTCTCCCCTCTCATGATGGTTGCTTCATCACCGATGTTGAGTAAAACTAGGTTCAATGACGCCATGGCCTCCACGACGGCTTGTCCCTTGATATAGGCACAGTTTGTGTTGTTGTTGTCTCCCTCTTCGATGCACAGGGCACAGTGGGCGGATCTTCTCACATTCAGCAATGTTGTGGCCAGGCTCAACGCACTTGTTACACAACATCGATCGATCTCCTTTATTCTTATAGTTGATGCCAGACAGCAATAGTGCCAACACTCGACGCACTTAACTCACTGATCTCTATATAACTGGATAGACTATCGCGTATAGCCCTGGTGAGGCCGATTTGAAAGTCAATCAGCGCCTCCGAATAGTAGTCCGGGAACTAAAGTTCTATCAAGTGCGCATGCTCAGCGCAGTTGTCAGTGGAAAGGGAGAAGCATGTTTGTCCGTGATCACCCTCCATTGGGTGATGCGCATGTGCAGTCAAGGGCACTGTAGTACTCGAGCTACTATTCTGAGGCGCTGCTTGTCCTACAGTACTGCCTCAGTGTCGGCGTAGTGGAGGCATAGGGATAGTCTATCCAGTTATATAGAGATCAGTGACTTAACTGGTCTCTCCACTCTGGCCACACGGCGGTAACGCCGATAGCACTCCCTTCGTCGTTGTGACATCATCACGATCCTTGATGTCGAGGTCTTCCGTCGACCGTTTGCGTATCATCCTCGCGTTTTCTCGAAGAAGCCTTACAATCGTCGCACACTAGTGGGGTAGTCCGTCTGCTGTTCTCCTTTTCATTGTGAGCTGCAGATCTCCATTGGTCGTACGCAGGACCTTATCGACGCAGTCAGCCTGCTCCTGAGGAATCCTGAGAATGGCATAGAACTGCGCCTTCTCCGTAAGCCGTACATTCAGCGCACCAGGTCGTGTTGCTGACCTCCTGGAGGTCCGGCGTTGTTGCTTCTTCGTCTCCGTCTTGCAGTGGGCTGGCTGTAGGGACCGTTCGCTGCTCCCTGCCTGGGTTTTTTTCTTTTTCTTCTCTTAAAACAGCCTCCTGCCCTGCTGCCCAGGCAGCTTCAAGGATGGCAGGGGAGACTCCTCTCCCTCTCTCTCTCTCTCTCTCTCTGCGCGCATATAGGGCTCTCCGGTCCTCGGCCAAAATTTCTATTGGCAACAGTCCCGCGATGACACACGCTACGTCCTCAGAAACAGTCCGGTATGCGCTCGCAACTCTAAGCGCACTGAGTCGGTACACTGGTGCGATCTTACGTCATGCTTCCTGCAGTTGTAGGACATTTCCCCATATGTGCGGACCGAAGTAATCACTGAAGACAAAAGTGCTCCTCTTCTCTGCTTGGGTTCCTCGATGTTTGGCATAAGGCATGACAAGGTGGATCTCACACCAGATGCCTTGGCTTCCACGTACTCCGCTTGCTGCTTGAAGTTCAGTCGCGCATCGGATCATCACCTGCAGATATCGTATGGGTGGCTGGGAGGTGATTTCACAACACCTGACTTGCAGCGTAATCGTCTCGATCTTCTTCCTGCAGGTGATCAATACGGCTTCCGTCTTCTCTTCCGCTAGGCTCAGTCCAACGGAATCCATCCAGCAGCGGATCTTCTCGAAGGTTATACTGAAGACACGCTTCATGTCCTCCAGATGTTTCCTGACGATGACCACGGCCACGTCATCTGCGACTGCCACAAGCTTGGTTCGCTGGGGAAGTTTCAGCTTCAGCAGCCCATCATATATGATGTTCCACAAGAGGGGATCCAGGACTGAACCTTGAGGTACTCCTCCTGTCACTTTGTACTTTTTGGGCCCAGTCTCCGTGTCATACTTCAGGACCCTTCTGCTAAAATAGCTACTGACCATCCTCTGCAAGTAGCCTAATACGTTTAGTCTGGCATGAGCCTCCATAATGCAGTCCCATCGAGCTGAGTTGAAGGCGTTCTTGATGTCCAGCGTCACCCCCAGGCAATACTCCTTGGTGCCATTCAGCCATCGTTCCCCTGCAATCGCTTTCCTTGCGGTTTCGACAGCAAGGTTGATGGCATCAACTGTGGACCGACTTTTCCGGAAACCATATTGGTTTCCAACAAGCGCAGGTTCCACGGCAGCGTCTATCCTCTGGTGGATGAGGCGCTCGAGAATCTTGCCAGCAGTATCGAGCATGCAAAGAGGACGGTACGATGAAGGTTCGTCCGGTGGTTTATTCGCTTTTAGGAGCAATACCAGCCTCTGCTGCTTCCACATAGCAGGAAAGATGCCCTCTCTGAGGCACTCGTTGTGCTCTGGCATCGTGTTAATGGCCAGTTTCAGCGCAATGTTCGGGATTCCATCCAGCCCTGGAGCTTTGGAGTTTCCCACTCTCTTGCAGGCCTCCATCAGCTCTTCTCTGGTGATCTTCGGGATTATTCCTCCTTCCCATTGTTCAGAGTTTCGGCGAAATTCCGGTTGACTTGGGAACAGCGTCTCCACAATTCTGTTCAGGAGCACCGAACACGATGGCGATGGCATTGATTAACTCTTGAGTTGTGTCATCACCACCTTGTAGGGCCTCCCCCATGGGTCATTCTCTACTTCAGCCAAGAGTTCACTCCAACACTGTCTCTTGCTGTGCTTGATGGCTTTGCTGAGCTTCCGCCTTGCCTTTCTGTACTTCATCTCCAACTCCTTGAAGTTAAGCCTTTCCCTATGACGTTCAGATGACCTCCTGGCTGCATTACACTCCTTCCGCAACACAGCGATGGTCTCATTCCACCAGTACACCGGTGGATCTCGATTCGTGGTCCGCTTCCTCGTCATTGTTGCGTCGCAGGCTTTACTCACCTTCCTCATGATGTTCAGCGCCTTCGCAGTCGCATTTACACCAGCAATTGGGTGGTCATATAATGCTACCGAAAATGAGCCCGGGTCGAAGGTGCCCACTCTCCAGCCAACGCTGTTGGTTTTCTTGGCTGTTACTGCGACCTTCTGGTTGGAGAATATCTCCCAGAGTATGGCTCGGTGGTCACTAGCCGTGTATATATCACTCACTCTCCATGAGTAGTTTCTCTTAGCGAGAGTGCTACTCATGAAGGTAAGATCGACAATTGAGCTTTTCTCTCCCCTCACAAAGGTCGGTTCCTCGCCACTGTTTAACAGAACCACGTCCAACGATGACATTGCCTCCAGTAGGGTTTGTCCTCTGGGGTTCGTTTTCTTACTTCCCCAATCGATTGCCCAGGCGTTGAAGTCCCCTGCTATTGTCACGGGAAAATGCTCCTTCACATCCTCGGTCAGTCTATCGAGGAAGTCTGTGAACTCATCAAAGGTAAGACTTGGCGGGACGTAGCAGTTGTAGAAATGAATGCCGTCTCTCTTGGCCCGTATGAAGCCCTCCTGTGCGCTATCTCTTGTGATATTTTGAAAAGAACGATTCCCACAAGCCCAGATTACAGTCGTCCCACTGGCGTCAGTAATCCAGGATTGAGTGCCAAGATGTCGATATGGCTCCGAGATCATGACAAGGTCAGGCTTCAGCTCACGCACCGTTTGCATGAGCAAATCGTGAGCGTCCTCCCAGTGATTGATGTTGAGCTGTAACACCTTGAAGTTTCTTTGCTTCTTATCGCTTTTTATTTGTGGGCTTATGGAATGCATCCTTGTATGCTGGGCACCTGGTGCTGCCAGCAACGTGGGGACAGTTCTCCAAGTTACCATTCTCAGTGCACAGGGCACACCGTAGCTCCTTCTTCTTGCACTCCTCGGCTTTGTGCCCATCGTCTGCACATTTAATGCAGACTCTGGATCGGTCGACTGCACTCGTGCACTTCGTGGAGAGATGCCCACAGTGCCAGCAATTGAAACACTTCATCGGTCTCTCCACTCTCCTGATACGGCAGTTGACCCAGCCTATCTTGATCTTTCCGTGCTCTGCCAGGATGTTCTTCGCAACAGATGCTGTGAGTGTCACTGCCGCCGTCCTTGTTCCTCCATATGCAGCCCGTAAAGACTTGACGGCTTCAGGAGCTATGCCGTGCTCCTCACCGGCTACTGTTTGTAGAGCTTCGAGGACGTCTTCCTTCGATGTATCTTCATCCAGATCTTTAATCGCGAGATTTTCGAGTGGCTCCTTGCTGAGCACCACAGCCTCCTCTTTGAGGAGGCCAGCAATGGCTGATCTCAGCTGGGGGGCTCCATCAGTTGTTTCCCTGCTCAGGATGATCAGCATTTCACAGTCTCTGTACGTCGAATCCTTTCGACGTATTCTCTGGACTGATTGCAGGTACCATCCTTCTTAACGCGACTGAGGATCTCTGCATAGTTCGCCTTATCTTTAAGGCGGACAATAAGCGCGTTCGGCCTAGGGTTTGGCTTCCACGTCGCCTTCTCCTCTCTGTGTGTGTGTGTGTGTGTGTGTGTGTGGTGTGTCGAAGCACTTATCTCGAAATTTGAACAGTAAGTTAAACAACGCTCCAGAATTAACACACTCTGGTAGTCAGGATATATAGGTATGGCACTGCGTGGATACAAACACGTACCTGTAAACGACAGGTTCTACCACATGAACCGCAATAATGGTATATTCCAGGGCATATTCAAAACGTGGAACGTGTTTGGCGTGAATTTCATCGCATAGTACCCAATTATGAAGAAGGAAGAAGGGGGCCGAATCTAGGCTGAATAAGTTTACATTTACCTACTCTGCTGTGAGCCCTGATTAGCTTCATGGATTCTTAAATATTCTCGGGAACTACTACAACCATGACAACTCTAATGCAGCATGAGTAACTAATGAAATCGGAAACGTCAGGAAGCCTCGAAACACAAATATACAAACAAAATATTCGTATAATTCTGACAAAATAAATGGTTATGTGTATTTCCAACATATTCGTGAAATTGACATAACATCTGGGAAATGGTGCACATCACGCAATGACAATTATGCGAATTCTGAGAGTTTGATCAATTGGGTCTATTGGTTTCCAAGATTAGAGAGGAAATGGAAAGCTGACGGAGAGTTCACGTTCTAATATATCTGTCGTCCAATTTTCAACTTTTCTACAGTTGATTTTGGAGTTTTCTGGTGCATATAGGTACTCTGACGCCACTCTCAACTCTTTTTGAGAGTGGATTGTTGAGTTTCGGGGTACACATAAGGGCTCAACTCTTTAAACAAGTTGAGATCTGCATTAGAGTCCTCATATGTGCCCTAAAATTTTACAATCAACTCTAAAAGAGTTCAGATGTACTGACAGTGCTTATAGGGACCCCAAAACTCGGCAATTAACTCTCAACAAAGTTGAAGATTGGTCGAGACATATCCTGTAACGTGAACTCTCACTCAACTTCCTATTTCTGCAAAATTTCTGTGTAATCTTGGAAACAAAGTACCTATTACTCAACTCTCTACGAAGTCGAACATGGCTTTCATATTGTTAACATTGAGCTTTAAGGGAGTAACTATAAATACAAACAGTGAAGTGATTAAACATAATAACAAACAGGCCAGTCCATGGTACTACTTTATACCTCATACCAAGCACGAGAATCTCCAGTAAACAGAAAAATTGTCTGCATTGAGCAGGCGCTGAAAACACGGCAAAAGCCTCTCACTAACTTACAATTGAATTACATTCTTCAATTGTTGTAAAAAATATATTGGAGAAGGATTCGTCAGTGTTTAGCTTCTTTAATAAAGATATATTATAGTATAGTTTTTCGAAAATGAAACATTTGTTCTTTACTGGCTTTCTTGTCGTGGTGATTTTAGGGGTTCTAGTTTATGCTGTGATTTCAGCGCAAAAACGTATGCAACGAACTACTGCGGGAGAAATTACAATACCAGAGTTTAGAATTGTAGGTGTAAAATTCGAAATACCAGAAAAATCGGTAGTGATAGAGAATAGCAGAAAATGTACTGCACACAATCGCGTACCATGTAAACTTAACGACGTAATAACTTTCATGGATTGTCAAGAATTATCTGTGAAGTGCTATCACTTCAAGGAAAATACAAAATTTATTGAGAATGGTAAGGAATATGAAATTCCGAAAAATGAGACAAAAAACGATGGCTATCTTTTACCAATTAATAAAGAAGCTAATTGCAATATTTATCATGGTAATTTGGTGCTAATTTCAATTAGTCCCAATGAAACAGAATACTTAATGATGTGTGAATGTAAGAATCCAGGTTACGTAAATAAAACTAGTCTCTTAGGTGCTTGCGATGACGCCCAAATTTGTGATGGCCATGTTAAAGACATTAATAAGCCGGTTGAAAAAATTGAGTGTATCTGCCGTAAAGGCGAGATAAATAAAGTTTACGAAAACGAAAAAGTCCCCACCTGCAAACCAATGACAGTGCAGGAAGCAAATAAAGAGTATGCCGATTGGACGAGTCTAGTACTGTGGAACTCTAATCGTCTTCTTCGCCTCAAAAATTTTCACCCAAGCATTCATACAGCAGTACACGTCAAACATTTGCTCGACCCATGTGCTAGCTCCCTCAATGATTCCACAATTCCTATACAAAATGGCTATTTTGATCCATCTCTAGGAACGTGCCGTTTTTCGGATTTTGGTATTCCCGTGCACAGAGGAATATTCGATGATAGTAGAATCCAGAATGAGTCTCGATGCTCTATTGACGGGGCTTTGGCGACAACTATATATAAACGTATTCGCATTACTGATCATTTGACCGATAAAATGCATCGACAACGTCGTCGAATAACAACTATTCAAACCTCTCTAAAAACTGTGTCCAAATTGAACAATACAGAAATTACCATAGCAATACCTGATAATATTCATTTTAGCCGCACAGCTCAGCTTTTCATGAGTATACCCAAAGATATTTACGCTTGTAAGTGCACGGCCGGTATCTTCACTTATAGATGCTTGATTGAGAGAAAAGGACATTATATTTCGAATGGTATTCCCATACCAATATATCATTCGCCGTTACTTTGGTGGTGGACAGAATGGAAAGAACTTGAAGGTCTTAACCGAGAGATTACCGCCGGTGGCCATGGCAATGGTGTAGAAATAAATATGGAGAAATTGGTTACAGCTCCATTGCTTCAATTCTATGGAGTAGAATATGGTCACATGTACAGTGGATTAATTTCCTTTAATAATGAGGCAGCTTTTGAACTTCATGCACGTGCTGCAACTAATTATTAATGGAATCAAAAGCCCATATTTTTTGCTCCCTCTTTTGAAACATTCTCGAGAACTGCGTTTTTTCAGACGAGATGGGGGCCCTAAGCAAAAAAATACATGCAGCATCAGAAAATTTGAACGCTTAAAAAAAAATCTATTGTTGGATCTGTACCATATTAGCTCCAAAATTCCGTGAAGGCGACAAGCTTTAGAATTGAGTAAAGAACAAATGTTTCATTTTCGAAAAACTATACTATAATATATCTTTATTAAAGAAGCTAAACACTGACGAATCCTTCTCCAATATATTTTTTACAACAATTAAAGAATGTAATTCAATTGTAAGTTAGTGAGAGGCTTTTGCCGTGTTTTCAGCGCCTGCTCAATGCAGACAATTTTTCTGTTTACTGGAGATTCTCGTGCTTGGTATGAGGTATAAAGTAGTACCATGGACTGGCCTGTTTGTTATTATGTTTAATCACTTCACTGTTTGTATTTATAGTTACTCCCTTAAAGCTCAATGTTAACAATATGAAAGCCATGTTCGACTTCGTAGAGAGTTAAATAATAGGTACTTTGTTTCCAAGATTACACAGAAATTTTGCAGAAATAGGAAGTTGAGTGAGAGTTCACGTTACAGGATATGTCTCGACCAATCTTCAACTTTGTTGAGAGTTAATTGCCGAGTTTCGGGGTCCCTATAAGCACTGTCAGTACATCTGAACTCTTTTAGAGTTGATTGTAAAATTTTAGGGCACATATGAGGACTCTAATGCAGATCTCAACTTGTTTAAAGAGTTGAGCCCTTATATGTACCCCGAAACTCAACAATCCACTCTCAAAAAGAGTTGAGAGTGGCGTCAGAGTACCTATATGCACCAGAAAACTCCAAAATCAACTGTGGAAAAGTTGAAAATTGGACGACAGATATATTAGAACGTGAACTCTCCGTCAGCTTTCCATTTCCTCTCTAATCTTGGAAACCAATAGACCCAATTGATCAAACTCTCACAATTCGCATAATTGTCATTGCGTGATGTGCACCATTTTCTAAAGTTTAGATGAACCTCTCATATTAATGAAATATATTCCAAGAAAAATATATGAACCTCGATCATCATACACGGAATACAGTCGTGGAACCTGATAAATATGAAAAAAAGCTAAGAGATCAGTATAAAGTCAGCCAGAAATACTTAGTTTAGGCCAATTACTACAAAAAAAGGGTATTGTGGTGTGCAGGTAGACGAAGTGGTGAAACCAAATGATTGCTAGAGAGTGGGGGGATTGTTATGTCCGTCGCCGCGTAGAAAGTAGAAAATGGTTGATGAAAATCTATGCATTTGGTCACCAAATATGAGCCATCGACAGTAAAGGTTTGGTTTATGATTATTGCTGGACTGGGAAAAATATTGGAGGAAAATACAGGAATTCGGTGGACATGCGAGGACGGAAACATGTTTTTCCGTACGTGTGCCTCTGGTCAACCCTATTGGTTCCGAAACAAAAACATTTAGTGATTCATCACCAAAGCTCATAACCACGTTCTAGCTGTATATAAGGAGTTGGATCTACCAACCCCAAAAGTTTCTGCCAAACGTCCCGGAAAGAGAATAAACGAACCGAATAATGAGAAATCCCAGGAATATTGGAGACGTGGGTCGGCCCAACATAAGAAGAGTAATTATCAGCAAGGCAATAGAATCAAGAAGATTGCAGAAGTCCAGATGCAGCGCGTTTCGGAATACAATGATAATCACACAGTTTTAAACCCAGAATATTAAGATTTTCTCGACCCACCCCGGCTATTTTTTGCGGCCTTCATTGAAGCTAACGATTGCTCTTCAAACATCAACGTTATATCAGACGATTTTATTTGCATATTCGATGGAAAATGGATCACAGACACCGTGATTGATTACTGAGCAGCGAAGATGATGTGGTCCTCGCAACGAAATCATGATGTAGCATATCTTACCTGTGAGATAAGTCAGTATATTGTCACAGGAGTGACAATGAACAAGAGACCATTACCCTCAGATTTTTATGTTCGGTATCGTGATTTGTTGGTTGGTAAATCAGACATTTTCCTTCCTTACAATGTTAATAATTGTCATTGGGTGTTACTCTATGCTGACGTAACTGATTCCACCCTGTATGTCATTGATCTGGAAACCAACTGAAGAAAAATGAAAGAACGAGACTCAACACTTTCATTGATAGTTACAAAAAGGCAATAATATCTTGAGCACTTGAAAATGACTTCGGTATATATTCCAATTATATAAATTTTCAATCATTTATTTATAGATATTTCCTACATCACAAATTAACTGGTCCCTGAAAGTCCCAACTCATCAACAGCAAACGGACAGTTATAATTGTGGAACCTTTGTGCTACATTACATTGAAGAGATTCTCCCAGGAAATCTCTTTAGAATGACCACAGGCGATGCTGATGAAAAACGCAGGACAATCAGAGAAGGGATTCTCCTCAATTCTGAAGATATCAGCACTCGTTTGCACTATAGAAGAAATGAGACCGCGACAAATTGCTCAACTTGAGGCCAATGCAACAAGTACAGTAGATGGGCAGAGTATTCATGTCTGAGGCATCTTACGTTCTTATCATTCATATTTACGAGCGATGTCTCCATCAACTGGTTTTCATTCAGTCGCCACCTGGAAAATAAACGACTTCCACAAATATTAAATTAATCATTCACTTTACCACTTAAGTATTCTGGTTTCATAAATGAATATTATGAATCAATAAAATTCATTGACCTGTAATTGTGATAATAGAGTAACTAGAGTTAGTAGTCCAGCTTCTAGATAAAAATATGTACCAAATTATGTCTAAGGACACATAGAAATAATAGAGCACTGGGACAACTGATAGAAAATCTTCCACTCGAATGCTCACATTGAGATTTCATTAAAATAGATCGTTTAATTTGATTTTCATCTTCGCTCATATATTTCTCTTGAAGATATTCTGTATCAATTGTTTAAAATAAGTAATAACAGTGCATAACTTATGAACTGAGCATTTATGAATGAAATTGATCATGAGAAGATTTTTCACTCCTCTAAACGTGACATTTTCAATTTTTTGAATTGGGGTTGTTATACGCCGGGCAAAATTCGACAAAGATCAATGATTTGACAGTAAATTGAATCTTTAGCAATAAGAGTAGAAAAATGAAAAAAAACACACATGGAGATATCACAAAATTGAAATCGTGACACTACTTTTTTTCAATAAATTTAGTTATAAACTAAGATATGCAATATTTATTCTGTTCGGAGTGAATTATGTAATAAAATACTGTTCAATCATTATTTCTATATATCCAGCCACGATTCAAATTTTGTACCTTCAATAAAATTAAATGGCTAGATTTTGAATTATTGATTTTGAAGTTTTGTCCGGAAACTTCAGGCTCATTTGCAAAAATGTATGAATGTATTTGCATTTAAAAAAAATCGACGCTGCCTCAAGGTACTTCCTGAATTATTTTGTGGGTTTGCTGTGAATAATTTTAAACAAATAGTCACAGATAATTTTTTTTATTTGTTGTTATTGCAATTAAAAATTTGGTGATTTTATATATTGTTTGTTTGAATATAATCGATTGTTTGGAGTTTTCCATGAATTCCATTAAAAAACATAAGAAAACTTATTAAATGAATGTTTCTTAGCGGAAATAACCTCCGAGAAGAACTCAAGTTTGAATCGGCCGCTCACACGATGCTCCCCTTCTCCTGCCGCCTCGCGCGCTCTAACCTCCTTCTACGCTGCCACGTTTCACCACCATTTTCTACTAACGCAACGAAAATCACAGACTCTCCGATACATTTTTAATAATAACTCATGATTCGTGTGGTTAAGGATAATACAATTGTTGGGATAGATTCCTGAAATACGTACGGTTCTACTGGTGATCTAGTTGGATTTTTTCTTTATTGTCGATTATTTTTAAGTGATTTTTGAAAACGAAGTCCCATAAGACCCTGTGTTATTGACGTATTTTCAATCATTTTTTGCCAACAATCTACAAGGTTAGGCGCTTTGGGCCTTCAGAGGAATATTTTTAATCACTAAGAGAATATATTTATTCTCAAAGTTTAGAGTTCATAGCATATTTCCTTATTTATTATTATTTCTATTCCCATATAACCCTGATGGTTCATACCCAGAGTCCAACTCTGGGTTGTGTCCAGCAACCCAGTCTGGGTTAGGCAAAAACGCAGGGCAAAAACACTAAACGCAGGGTGTACTATGATCTTTTTCCGATTGTTGCTGAGTTATTTTAAGCATATAATGATATTGTTGAAGGATGTGGATAATTAAATGAATATGTTTGAACGCTAATGTGCAAGCTCTGGGTAAAATCCAAAACCCAGACAGATGATTTTTATTCATTAACGAGGTAGCAATGTTGCTGAACAATTCTGGGGATAACTGTATGTTCAGAGCGAACACGGGAAGTGTATTAAAATAAGGGGAAGGGTGGCAACGATTGTTTGAGGGATGAAATGCCAACTCTGGGTCAACACTCGGTCACAGTCTCCATCCCAGAGTTGTCTTTCTCTTTATTTAATATCTTTTTAATATCGGGAAAAAAATAGGGGTGAATATAAAGAATCATTTAACCATTTGAATGATTCTAGGGTCACCTAGACGTGAGGAGGCGACTTGGATTGTATTTAAAGTGGAAAATATCAACTCTGGGTTGGGGACTGTGATCCAGTGTTGACCCAGAGTTGATATTTTTCACTTTAAATATATGCCAAGTCGCCTCCGCACGTCTAGGTGACCCTAGAATCATTCAAATGGTTAAATGATTCTTTATATCCACCCCTATTTTTTTTCCCGATATTAAAAAGATATTAAATAAAGAGAAAGACAACTCTGGGATGGAGACTGTGACCGAGTGTTGACCCAGAGTTGGCATTTCATCCCTCAAACAATCGTTGCCACCCTTCCCCTTATTTTAATAGACCTCCCGTAGTCGCTCTGAACATACAGTTATCCCCAGAATTGTTCGCCAACATTGCTACCTCGTTAATGAATAAAAATCATCTGTCTGGGTTTTGAATTTTACCCAGAGCTAGCACATTAGCGTTCAAACATATTCATTCACTCTGGGTTCACTCTGGGTTAGCTCTGGGTGCCAACCATCAGGGAAAAACTAAGGAAGTACCTTAATAGGCTGTCATTAGCATTTCTAATATATTTCTCCATAATAGCAATACTCCTTGCAATATAATTGCAATACGCTGAAGGTATATGGAGGCCCTTTGAGGCTTTCATGTTTTAATATTGCTGGTCTACATAAAAGACTGAACACTGGATAATCCTTCACAAAAGCAGTTCCAACATTGAATAGCAGAGTCCTCGGTGGCCACTCAATTTTTTAATAAAAAGTCAAAGAATGATTGGAATATTTTCGCAAAAGATCACGAGTTTTTCGATGCTTTATTAGTTAAGATAATGGGGAACTGCACTGTCACATAACTGATTACTTAGGGAACACTTGTAGAAATTTGGAAAGTGAGTGTGGCTCCCTCTTCAACTTCACTAAAGGTTCCAAGAGAATTATCCTGCATCATACGTTATTTTCTAAAAAAAACACTACACGCAATTTATAGGTAACATTGTAGAATAGGTAGAACCCTAATAAGCAAAGGCGCATAAATAAAGTCCCAAGGTTTAATATTCCAGGAGAGAATCAACAAATTCTCTATTAACCTCGTCACTCGTGGATGATTCCCTCTGTTACTTAATTTTGGATAACAATTGTTCGACAAGCTGTTGGTAATGATAACTTCTCTCTTGGAGGACAATCTACAAACAGCTCCAGGCTTGTAAACCCGCAAACGTTTGCCTCAGGTATTTCATAATACTTATACAGGAGGTTTCCAAGTGAATGGTAGAACCAATCAAACTTCAATTTTTATCGCAATTAACGAAAAATTTTACAAAAATTCGATACTTGAAGCTTAAACTATGAATAATTCCCTCCCCCTGATAAGTCCTGCGATCAAGGTCCTCATAAGTTGGTATATAATTAATTATTCAATAAAGTAAAATTTGATTCGGTTTATTCTGCACTTGTCTTCGATTTTTAATTTGATTGCTGGTGGGTGGCTGGATGTTTGGAATGAAAAGCTAAATGATTGTCACAATGCTATATGTGATATCACATGTGATAATCAATCACTTTATTGATAAATCAATAAGTCTTTGAAGCTCAATGGTTGCCAAAATTTTAAATGAAATTCCAGGAGCTGAAGAGTAGTACTAAGCCACATTTTTCAACGAGCTCTATGAGGTCTTGAACAATACGAGATACTGAACAAATTATGTCCAAATCATCGTGTAGAACGGGACTTTAAAGAGAATTTGTCTCTTTCGATCATTAAGTTGCTTTTCTGATGACTTCTGCCTCCCCAAAAATGGAGAAAAATGTGCGGACTTGTTTTATTCCTGACTGCAAGCTCGACTCATCTCATAAAGCTCTTTACCCATTCCTAATCGACACGGAAGACATAAACTCTTGGATTGTGGGTGTGGGCTCTCCAGGGCTAGTGGGAAACGTTCCAACAGACCACAGGAGAATTTGCGAGCAGTACTTCCTCTGCACTGACCACATGAATTTCCTGGACTCCATAAAGTATGTGGAGAAATTGCAAAAACAAGATGAAGAACAGGAGAGGGTTGAGAATAATAAGGAAGACCCTGAAGGAGTAGAAGAATCAGTTCCTGATCAACTCTCGCAGCAGCTCAGCAGCTTAACAGTCTCACAGCCTCGAGATGATGAATTCGATGATCCCAATATTCCAAAGACAGAGGAATGCGAGAATTATGTTGAACTGACCATTTGCCCCCAGGATTTAAGTTCCATCTTCGATTTGATCCCGGAGGACTCCACTAGCCTCTGCAGAGTGTGTGGAAAGAGCACTGCTAATCCCATCTCGATATTCCCAGGAGAAGATGAAAGTGGTGAGGTCAGTATCCTCGAAAAAATTCGGTATTATCTTCCCATCAAGATTGAGAATAACGACGACCTTCCGAAGATCATCTGTGGAGAGTGCGATCAACGTCTCAGGGAAACTCACGACCTGGCGATGACATCTCTGGCCACTGAAGCTCTCCTAACAGGTGCTGCACCTAAAGACGACTTGATAGAGTACAATTACGTGTCGAAAGAAAACTCTAAACCTCCAGGCCATTCTGATCAAGTCACATCCACTGCGGCAGATTGCGAGAATGAGAATTGCAGTCAGGAGTCTGTGAGCGACGCAGCTCATCTAAATTGCTGGCAGCCTCTGATTACCAGTGATGAAGAAGAAGGGTCTTCTATAACATTTGAAGAGCTCAAACTGCGAGGGTCTCATGGTAAAAAGAGACCTCTCTCGCAAGATACCGGGGCGCCTGCTGTCAAGAAGAAGAAGAAGGAGCCAATCTTTGAGAAATGGTAGGATGGACTGGGTTAGGGTTAGAGTGCTTTTGTTAAGTTATACATTTTTTCTTATAAGTTATAATTACGCCAATTTAAGTAAAGTTAGGAACTTCAATGTTAGGCTGTTTACTACGATATGAAATTAGAGATGGGATTTGATACCTTATCCTCGGGGTTTTCCATGAATATGACATATTATATTTTTCATATTAACGTATTTCTTCATAATTCCATTCAGGTACAAGTGCAACACGTGTGCAGCCTCTTCGACTGACGAAGACATCATAAAATTCCACAAAAACAGGCATAGGCTGCGAAAACCTGTCCTCTACTGGTGCAACTTTTGCGCAACCGAATTTCCCAAGGAGTCCATCTTCGCGAACCACGTGCTATCGATTCACAAGCGAGAATCCCAGGTTTTAAGTCAAGCTTACAAGTGCAGCACTTGTCACCGAGTCTTTTCCCTCAAATCGACTGCGCTGTTGCACTACGTGATAAAGTGTGCTATCCATCCAGTTCAAAATTATGACGCTAACAAGTCAGCTGAGGACGTATACATCAGATATGCCTACACTTGCGAATTCTGCTGGAAAGGATTCGCCTATGTCTCCAGTCTAAATGCACACAGGAGTGAACAGCATTCAAACAGCAATTGTTGGACTGGAAAATTCGAAATTAGTGAACAGGAGAAGAGGGAAAGGATTTTGGATATCTTCGGGATAAGAAATGCTTTTGCCTGTAAATTCTGCGCTAAGATATTTTTATCCTTAGAGAACTACCTCGATCACGAGAACCAGCATCGGGATCGCTTGTTCAAGTGTTCTTCCTGCAATGAAACATTTACTAAGTATGAGGATTTTAAGGAGCATCGAGAGACTCAGCACGACTATCGAATTGTCTTCAGAGAGGTAATCGAAGAACAATTGCAGGAGGATTGATAGATTTTATTGAGAATTTGGGCGTATTTGATGGACAGAGCGTTCTGAACTCCACGAATTCCTTATAAATATTCTGAAACTTTGCATTATTTCATAATGAGAGTATTTTTAAGTTCCTGAAGAGTGATAGCAGTGAATATGCTTTTTATTCGAAAAATTTGATGACTGAGAATACTGAGATTAGTCTTGGGGATTTCAGAAAAATTGATGTGAATTAAATGAAGGGATTATAATAATTCAATTTTATTGATGTCAAAGAGTGCATACTGCAGTGGGCATTATTCATTATTTTTTGAAAATTTCAATGGTTAATTCAACAATTAAATGAGAGACCATTGTGATTGATTTGAATAGTAGATGTCAATATGGTTTTCATTTGTACGACCTAAAGAATAATCTTTGCTAGAGGATTACGATTAGTATTTTTTTGTTTTATAAGAGACATTATTATGAATCGTTTAGTGGAGTTAATCGGTCAAATAATACAGAGGATTTCATTTATTACTTTTTATTGATCGATGATTGAAGTTTTGGTTGGAACTTTGATTTTTGCGTTGATTAGATATTGACTAGCATAAGTCAATTAGACTAATTTTCATGATATGTAATAGGCTGTTTAAAAATTGAATTTTATCGGTATTAAGTGAATTTCTCATTGACACTCTGAAAAGTTGAAGCAACGAAGTACCAGAGGTCTGGAGACAAATTAGAGAAATTAGGAAGAATAGAAAAATTGATACTTCCATAGATTTAATGTGGCCAATGCATTGTTCATTGAGGTTTTTTTTTTCTATTTTTAAAGAGACATCCATTATTGAGAATACGCCTAGAAATTTGAATTGTCAATTCGTTTATACGAATCATTCGATTTTTTCGTGTTTTCATATGCAAATAAAGATAACTTGTTCCAGATTAACTAGTGTCTATCTACAAAATTCCATTTGTTACGGATCGTGTATGCGATCGTTGGACGTTTTTCCTTTGTTCAAATTATTTTGTACCTTGGTAGCCTACACATAAAACCTCGAAGCCTCATTTGACTACAGGTTTTCGCATAATTAAAAAATATATTTTATATTTTCAGCTTCACAGCTTTAGATTCGATTGATAATCCTAAACTGCTTGAAAATCTTATTTTAGTTTACGAAAAAAGCAAATATAGTTCTACAAAAAATTTGTTACGCAATTTATAAGTTAGTAGTAGTAGTAGTAATTTTTCGTAGATATCACATTTTTCCAACGATTATTTTTTCAATCGTTTTTAATCAGTCATTTTTTTCTAAATTGTAGTACATATCGGTCTTGTTAAGCCGGAGTAGACGATAAAATTTCTTGAAGTTGAAATCATTTTAAAATTAAAAAATTTATTAATGCAATTTTCGATTTACATTTTGTTGAGTTCAATTTGAATTTTTAGGTAATGAGCCATGAAATTGTATATATCATACGAAGAGAAATTCTCTACACAAATTCTAGTTATTGTTACGTCCCTATAGATGTTGAGAAGTTTGGATTGTGGTAAATTGACACCTATGAGAGATAACTCCGGTTGTCAGAGGATAGCTATATTCCTTAGGTAGGTTCCACTAATCAAGGCCACTATGCGTGGCTGATCAATTAAGACACGAGTTTGTGTAACTAGATTTTTAACAGTTTTATTCGGATTTAAACTTCACTTAATTACACTTGGTTTCACAGTCTTGTTAAAATAACTTATACAAAGCGCGATTTATTATTATAGATGTTTATGAACACTTTGAATTAAAGAAATTCTTTGATTTACATTTAGTAAAATATATTCACTTGAAATTTGAAGAGAAGATTACTGAATCTTCGGAGTTGAGTCAGAGTTGGAATTGAATTAGAAAAATGAAGTAATGGACGTGGAAGTCGAAATGGAAGTGTGTGTTTTGGGACTTTTAGGAGCAAGTTTTATAGGGTTGAATCTACGTATGAGGAAAATGCTGCGGGAGACTCGCGGGGGCGTGCGCACCCTGAGTTAGAGGATAGAATTGGCTGATAGGAGGTGGTAGGAAGGCGAGACGGTTCACTTTGACTCAGCCGTCGAGTTGGAGGATTGTGATTGGAGTTTTGGTGATTAAAATGCAGCTGCGTTTTTATCTTTGGGGAACATTCTGATCCCATGGATTGTTGAGATTCGAGAGGGTTTCTTTAAAATTTATAGTACTTTAGGATTTCCGGGCTTCTCCGTGTTCCAATAACTTTTTTAGAAATTTGAAAATTATCTGGTTTTTTAATGGTTTTCGGGGATTTTTACGATGTACGGGTGTAAAAGGGAAATTCTGTTTTTCGTTTCTGGAATATTTATTATGCACGTGTGCATAATTTCATTTAAAATCTGGTCTTGAGTGTGGGAAAAGCAGTTTTATGCTTTTCCCACGAAAAAATATCTTTGAAGTTTCGAACATCTAAAATAACGGTTTTTGATAATTTTAGTAATTGGTGAAAATAAAAATAAGATATTTCCTAATTTTGGGACTTATGTACTAAGTGTCGGTAAGGCTCGACAGTCGATAAAATAAGGTAGAAAAAATTGCTACCGCCATCGTAGGGCATATAGTAGGGACGTAACATTATAGTAAAATGAATGGAATGTTTAGTTTCTTTGGATAAAATTTTAAGCTGATAGGTCCGAATTTTTTTCTCGACACATGTCATCAAATTATCGACAATCACTAAAAATTAGGAGGAAATCAGGCGATTTCACAGATAATGAGAAAAGTACATTGCTGGAGCTGAAATATGAAATTTCGATTCTAGTTCGGTTATAGCAGAGGTGGGCAACCTCAGCTCTGGGCGCTACTCCAGCGGTATTGTATTAGCCAACAAAAAATTATTTTTAAATAAATGAACTTAGGAAATCATTTGTAATTCATTAGCAGGTTATTGTACAATATTTTTTAACGTTCCAGAGTTGATCTATCATCTTTAATTAATTAATCAGAATAATGCATTATTTAATTAGCCGACAAATTTTTAAAAAGTCACTATTTTCAATTTTTTTTCCAATCGATTACAAATTGTTTGTAGAATACAAATTTATGATTATAATTGTTTAAGAGTCATTCTATCATATATTTTCAATCCTTTATGATTACGCTCACGTGTGCAATCCCCCACTCTGGTCCCTCCGCCATTTGCAATGGCAACCCATAGAAAGTGTAAAATGGATTGTATCCAACAGCAGCTATGGATCCGATGAAAGGCTTCTCAAACTGCAACTGATAAATCTTCTGGATGAAATCATCATCAGTCTTTTTTATTCCTAACTCCCTGTTGATGTGCTCGTATTTTATACAACGGAGCACATCACCTTTAGGAATAATTGGGCCCTCTTCATCACCTCGATCCATGTTTTCCCTTTTCAATCTCTTAATCATATTTGATTCTCCTTCAGCATGACTCTGTTTCCCAAACTCTTTTCTTTTCTTTCCATTCAAGTACCGACGAACATTCGCGTGAACTTCACCCGAGGTGTTGCGAGTTATTATACGAATGATTATTCGTTCATCACTCAAAGATGGCTCCTCCTCCAAGTAGCCATGAAACAAATTTCCACATCTTTCGCTCTGCAATATTCTTCAATCTTTAAATAATGTAATTTTCGTGATGATGTGTTGATTTCCCCTCTACGAAAGGAGTCAGCACAAGGTAACTGATATTGTTTATAGAACTCATCAGCAATGTCACTCGTCCAAACATTTGCATATAAAGTATGATTTGTCCTTCAAACTTTATTGGAATCGGAATCTACAGGTTTGGTCCGATCCCACTGCTCTTTTGTCAGAACTAAGTTGAACCGTGATTCATTCTCTTTCTGCTCATAATTAGACACACAGAATGAAAGATCACTATCTTGAAATGATTCTTTCTGTTTGTTCTTCTTAGGAAAGTCAGTTTGATCAATTCCCCTCTCCTTGAGCACTGATGACACATTTACCAACCAAGAAATACGACTCTAATTGCCATTGCATTCCTTGGCTAAGTCATTTCATACTTCGGAAGAAGATGGAGGAAACTGGCCAGTTTCAAAGTGGTCTGCATGTGTTCATGCGTGGGAGAGCAAATGTTCATCAATTATTTGTGTTAGTTGAATTCTGGTTTATTGTAAATTCCGTAACGTGAGAAAGCCAATGAACATGTGAGTTTTTTCCCATGTGGTTTATGCATCATATGGCTTCGGAAAGTTAATTATTATGAGACAATATTAACTCTTGGACATTAAAAATCGCGAATTCATGTTCTACTACCTTTCATGGGAAAATAATCAACTACTTCATATGAATGCACTTACACCTACCTGGTCTTAATATAAATTGTACTATCCTGTGTCCTCCTTTTTGTTGAATTTTGAGGAAAAATCATTATTACTCCATTTTTTCCCAATTTAACAAATTATCTGATTTCCTAAGTAAGTCGTGGAACACTCACTACAACCCTGAAGTTTGCGGAACCCTCACCGCAACCCTGAAGATGAACTACTCCTTCAGATTTACGGTCTATCCCACCCGTAATTTATTCAAATGAATTTTACTAATAAAATCATTATTTTTGTCGATGCACAACCTGAGTGTAAGGTAAACAATCTTGCTCTCATGAACAAATGGTGGAGGGAGCAGAGTGGGGGATTGGACACATGAGTGTAATCGTAAATGATTGAAAATACATGATCGAATGACTCTTGCACAATTATAATTGTGAATTTGTATTCTACAAACGATTTGTAACCAATTGGGAAAAAAATGAAAACAGTTAAATTTTAAAAATTTGTCGGCTAATTACATGCATTATTTTGAGTAACTAATTAAAGATGATTGATCAACTCTTGAACGTTAAAAAATATTGTACAATGACCTGCTAACGAATTACAAACGATTCCCTAGGTTCATTTATTTAAAAATAATTTTTTGTCGGCTAATACGAACTGCTAGCTACTCCAGCTCCCGACCTCCGTTAGGCAAAATTATCTCAAGCCATGAAGTTTATAGCCACACCCCCTTCGGGCCCATGGTGCCCTTGCGCGTAGGCAAAAGTAGTGGGGATAGTCGGCAGAAACTTGGTGGTGGGAAAAGTGAAATAGAAAAATTTTTTATTTCTCTAATGGAAATATTTTTCAATTATTGTTTTTTTGTTGTTATCCTTTTGATTGGTTATTGATTGCTTTTAATCATCTTTATAAAAAAAGATTTCGTACCTTTCATAGATTTCTTGAAGTAATTTTGAAATTATAATTGAAATATTGTTTGGAAAACAATTTCTAAATATTACCATGTTGTTAATAGACCTGACTAAATATGCATTTTCAAACTTTTCATTTCTATATTTCCCGCTCTTGATGCCAAATTAAAGTGAATCAATTTCTCACAATTAAAAAAATTATCGGTGCTTCAATCTTTAATTGACGATGAAATATTTCTTTCTCAAGTTCACGAGCATCCCACTTTCATTTCCACCGATGAACATTGAATCTAAAGTTTAGATTCAATGTTCATCGGTGGAAATGGAAGTGGGATTCTAAACCATCATCTTTTAATTTCATTTTTTTTAAATCAAAAAGAAAATGTCCAAACACGTGTATACAAATTCAAACCATTTTGCCCTCACATTTCAATCACGCGCATGCGCTATCGCTCGATGTTACCCCCAGCACTCAAATATTCGATAATCCTTGTAATCACGTTACGTCCCTTATAATTAAAACCTCAATAATTTTATGGCTACAGCTCCGAGCCTACCTGAGGTTGCCCACCTCTGATGTATAGATTCTATACCAGGGCTGGGCAAACTCTGCTCTGAGAGCAAGTCGTGCTCCCGACCTCTATTAGTGCGTAACAAAGGGTAGACGAAAGCCCATTGTATCGGGTGATGGGCCTTTATGACCCAGACCGTAAAGGCCCTTCTCCTCCGCTGAGATCAACCGAAGTGGGGGTGACGCTTAAGAAAAGGAAAA
>NW_011887828.1:166070-183591 GCF_000806365.1 Fopius arisanus
CCCTTCTCCTCCGCTGAGATCAACCGAAGTGGGGGTGACGCTTAAGAAAAGGAAAAGAGGAGAAATGAGACTCAAGTAAAGGAAAAGCAGCGCAATAAGTCGATCAGAAAAATTTCAATTTTTTTTCATGTGTGCATTAAAAAATAATCAGATGCGCGATAAGTTTTACCCTTCCGGAGGATAAATTCTTGCCACATCTCATTTCTCCTCTTTTCCTTTTCTTAAGCGTCACCCCCACTTCGGTTGATCTCAGCGGAGGAGAAGGGCCTTTACAATCTGGGTCATAAAGGCCCATCACCCGATACAATGGGCTTTCGTCTACCCTTTGTTATGCACTAATAGAGGTCGGGAGCACGACTTGCTCTCAGAGCAGAGTTTGCCCAGCCCTGGTATAGAAGACCCTTAAACTCTGTGGTTCCCCGAATTTTATTTTTATGTGATTATCGACCGATGCTTCTCAATATCAAGAAATCATTCAAATTTATACTGGGAAACACAGAAAAGGATGCCATTTATGAATTGATTGATGTATGATAATTACTCAATATGTGGCTGGATATTATAAGTGGAAATATCGATTTAATTTAGGAAGAAAATATTGCGAAATAGTCACATGTTCCATTATGGCGGCTATCAACGCTATTCGATAAATATAGAACTCACTTTTATTTACCAAAATGGTGATTGATTCCGTAAACATTCTCAATAGGCGAAATCCGACAAACTTAATTAATTGAATTCGATCATTTATTTCATAGACTGTTACACTGCCAATACCTTCTTTTAATCATGACAAGATTAACCATTTTTTTTGTATTTGGGGTCGAGGGAACAGGTGCAACAAGATCTGGCATAAGCGTATTGACAGGCCGGCCATCCCCAAGAACATTTCAATCTTGCGATGCAAAGTTTATCGTCCTCGCATCTCATACAATTATACGGAGATTCTGCCAACAAAAAAAAAAAGATTAAATCAGCGAGAATAATTAGGTCCCAGTAAAACTTACGTTCTCCCATGGCAAAAGCACAGAATATCAGAAAGAAAACGATGAAAAATTTCATGACGACGTCGTTAGCGGACCAATGAACAGGAGATTTCTACTTGTCTTTATATATTTGGGAAACTGGTTAATAGTTTCCGCGTTGTAAGCTGTTTGTGATTTTAGGCATTAGTGTATTTTATTTGCAGGCGTTTCCGTGTATCTCTGTGCTTCCTTATTTTTATGATCCGAATATTCTCTAAAATAATCTGGAAAAATTGCAAAACAACATCGTATCTTCAAGTTATCTTTGTTTTAAATGATAAATATTTGTAACTTAATGTGTCTGCCCCCGAACAAAGGCAAATAATAGTTTTAAACAAAAAACTGCCCTAGTAATTTTTCAGATTTTTTAAAAATTACATAATGATAATGTGCAATAATTAATATCATCTCTAATATGACCCTGTAGACATTTTCATGTTAATTGCTATTGATTAATTGCTTATTGAGAAATATGGCTTCTGATGTTATCAACATGAACACAAAAAACTATTGAACTTTGAATCGGCTTCTCCATTCTGATTGTGTAATTACTGGTTCGATGTTGAAAATGATTGATATGACAACCGTTACAGGGCCATCATGGTTGAGCAAAATTCGTGATGCACTCTGGCAGAGAGAGAGAGAGAAAGACAGAATGAGAAAGAGAGAGAAAGACAGAAAGAGTGGGCGTGGGTGTGAAAGTGTGGAGATGGGCGAAGGCTTCTCGCACGCTGATTACGTCACTTTTGCTCCTATTTTCATGAAAATTTTTCGTTTCACTATCCCACCCAAAGAAGTTTTTTAAAAAAATACAGTTGTGTTGAACGATATATTCAGTTTCTTTCAATGTTTTATTTAATGCAATGCATAAAATTACAATGTGATTTTTAGGCCTGTAAGATACAAGGAATAAACCTTCTTTTGGGCAAAGACTTAATTTAAACTCTGTCGGGGAATTTCCCATCCCGCAAATCGCGTGAGCGAATTCGCTTACTCTTATCGGGAGTGCAGGTGCAGCATTTCCATGGGAAGGTTGTATAGCCGCAAATGTTGTAGGTTTTGATTGGTGTTGAGGGACATTTGTAGTTGATGCAGCCACCATTGTTTTCACATCTTTGACAATTGTATCTGTTATCTAGGTGAGAGTATACATTGTGTGTCACTGTATTGAAAATTCAATAATAATCTGACAATTTTTAACTAATTCTTTTACACCACTATTCTTATTTTTCCATCGAAATTTATTTTGTCATCGGAAAATTAGAGGGTGCAGAAAATTGAGAAATTCATTAATATGGATAGAATTTCCTGTGAGATTTACTGTGTATTTAGACGAAATTCGTTGAAATTATTGAAAATTCCTGTAAATTAGTCCAGGAATATATATTCTTAAATAAATTATGAGACGTTGAGAGACTGAAATAACTACTAGCATAAGAACTCTAATCTTTTCAATCCTAATTTTTTCTACATGGAATGAGTGCACCTTAATGCTTAAAATGGCAGTGAATCGGAAAATGAAGATTTGAGCCAATAATTAATCATTTTCTGGATAATTTACTTGAATTTACAGCAAAAAGTGATTGTTATGGTAAAGCAAATCATTGAAAAAATTGATCTTTCCGACAACATCGATGTTTTATTAGGAGACATTTAAATAACTTATTCAGAGCAGTTTAAAACAATAATTTTTCTCACAGTAAATTTGTTATTCATCAGAAAAATTCTTTGATCAAATTAATAATTGTTGAGATTTAATACTTACATTCGTAGGGATCATCGTATATAGCATAAACGGAAGAAGCCATCATGACTCCAAGGAAAAAAGTGAAAGTAGAAAGCCTCATATTAAGATAGCTACGAAGGAAATTGGAAAACTCAACAAATCTCAATGAACTATTGAGCAGTCCAACCCAGATCCTTATATGTCGGGGATACCAATAGTTATTTCCTTATTGCAGTACTCTCAACAAAGTGAGACAACATCTAGTCAAGGGTAAAGATATAAAGTTTTATGTTCATAGTGTCAGTTCCTCATATTCCATTACTTCCTTTACAGAAAAACAGTAGCCATATTTTTTTATCCACTTGCGTGAAGATGGAACAGTTTTATTTGAATGTATTTCGAAATTGAATGCAGAATAAAATCTGAAAGTACCTTTATAGTAACCAGATCCGGATATAAGTAATGTGTTTTTTTTTGGAAACTAATTGAATCAAGAAAAAATATGCATTCGTGATTGCATTGATTTTAATTCTTGATTAAAAAAAAAATCCCAATAGGTTATCTGCGTCCACTGCGTTGGCATTTGTAGTTTTTTAAAATAATTAATTCAGGTCAAAGCATCAAATTCGTTTCCCTGAAATCAGAAAATATTTTGTTTTTAGTTTCTATTTGCAAAAATGAAATTTAACATGTTCTCATTAATAAGAAAACTCACTTGGAAAATTAATAAAATTTTGGGGATCAAAACTACGAAAATAATCTGTGCGTGATAGGGCAAGTAATGTTTAAATTTTCGGATTATGTATAAAAACGGAAAGATTAGGTGAATGAAAAACCATAGACTTAGAAAATGTTGGTTGCCCAGGTGGTAATCGAAAATGCCCAACTTTTATGTGCAAAATGACCAAATATTTCGTAATTCTAAAGAGCATGGTGAGGATACATAAGAATTTTTTCATTTCGATCAGGATCAATACTTTCGAGCTAGTAATTAAACTCACTCGAATTAATTTACGACTTTATTTTACAGACTGTACATGTATTTTGCTGTTTTTGCTTCCGAACGGAAGCATTGCAATCGTTCGATTTTTCGATTCTCTAATTTTTTTGGTTTCTGAGTGCAAGCATTGTAATCGTTCAATTCTTACATTTTTTAGTTTTGCCTGGAAATCATGTAGAACTGTCTGAAATATAAAAATACGAATTTTGAGGCTCATGCGTGTGTGTGCGGATGACCAACTGATGGTCAATTTTTAAAGAAGAAGAAGAATAAACAGGTAATTTAATTTCTTAAAATTTGAAATTTCGCCAGTTCATATGTCCTAATATGGACTTGATCGGTACTAAATTTCAGCCCGATCATTGGAGTAGTTTTCGGTGATTGTTTCTAAATTTTTTTGCACATATCTCAGAAACTATGCAATTGATTTGATATTTTTCTTTTAACGTTCGTCTCATATGCTCTATATAGATATAGATATTCGTTTCTACAAAGTTTTTAATATGTGTCAATTTTTATGTGTTTCAAAAAAATTCGGTATGCGCACTCGCTGATTTTCAAAAATCAACCCATCAACTTGAAATTTGGCCGAAAGTTTCCTCTTATGACCATTGTCGTCTGTTTCATTCCATATGGAAGATGTTCTGGATCGGACGATTCGTTTCGAAGAGATTGCCATTTTTCTTTTTTTTTATAAGATCGTTGCCGGAATAACTACGAATCCATTTGATAGCTGACTACATACCAATTGTATTGGTAGAAATGAAAAATAAAAAAAAACTAACTCATAAAGTAATGGTTAAATGTCGTGTGAAATAGGGTCAGCTAACTGCTTGTTTATTCCATTTTTCAAAACGTCCTCTTCATTTATTTTATTAACTTGGTGAATTCGATTTGTTTTTATGTGAATTAAAAGTATTCCTAAAAAATACGAACATAAAATTCATTAATAATTAATTGCTGAGCCCTGTCGAAAGTCTCACACAAGATTGCCGTACTGATTAAAAAATGTTGTTGCTTCCAAGAAGATCCAAAAAACAAGTAGGCGACAACAATTATGTCATTGTGGAGGATTTAGCGAAATGTATAGGTATATTTTTTTGCCATCAATAAATTGATGGCGGGCTTCCGAATGATTTTAACAATATATTTTTCCTCAGGTTGGATCTATTAGGAATGTTAAATGGTCGTAGCAATTAAGCATCTATTAGACTAAAATTTTCAAATTTAAAAAACGAATTCGATCCTGATATTCTGAGCTATATAATTATTTTACACGAAAATTTGAATATCTATAAAACCAATTGTTCAATTAAGCTCATTTTTGATACTATCCATTGTAGGGATAAACGGACGATTTTGTCGAAATTTGCAGTCTTAATAGCTTGATTTTTGTGCGGATGAAAGAGCGAACAACATTTTTTTTTTCAATAACATAAAAGTGTCATATAACTATGATTACTTACAGGATGCATTTTCCAGTTTTTGATTAATTTCAATAGTGCCAAGCATGACGAAAAGAATGGAATTAAAAAAAATGCGTACAGCAATTTGAACTGAAAAATGAAAAAATCTAAATATCTCAAAAAGTTTGTATGGGCAACTATATATATTTTAATTGATAATGACAGGGGACATCGAGACAAAAATTTTCACATAAAAAAAAATGAATTCAGTTAAGTCAATTTTGAGATATTCCACCTAATCATTTTACACTAAAAATTGAATATCTCCGGAACTAATCAGTCAATCCTACTCATTTTCAATACCATCCGTTGCAGTGATAGGACAATCTAGTCGAAATTTAAAGTTGATATCTCGATTTTTGCGGGGGTGAGAGTGCGTACAACATTTTTTTTTCAAAAACATAAAAGTGACAATAACTATGATTTTTTCCAGAGTTCATTTTCAAATTTTTGATTAATTCCAATAGAGCCAATCATGGCGAAGAGAATGAAATAAAAAAAAACTGAATACCTTCATTAGTTTTGGAGATATTTCGAAAAAACGATTTATAAACAAATCACGATTTCTCAAAAACGGCTTGACCGATCTAGCAGAATTTTCATTCCATAGTTAGCCTCAACTCTTACCTACTATTTGACAAAATTTCAAATTTTTTGGAATTTTTTTACCCACCTTTATCTTTTCTTAACTAAAAAATCACCCCTGGCCAGGGGGCACCACGCACAGACATTCTCAAAAACTTTTGTATTTTTACATTTCAGACCATTCTACATCGTTTCCAAGCAAAATTAGAATTTTTTTTTCCGGTCGGGATCGGACGATTGCAATGCTTCCATTCGGAAGCAAAAACTGGTTTGGTGAAAATGAAAATTTTGTCAACAGAGTGACAGCTGGGCGTATATTTTTAAACAGTATTTGCGAGATGGGGATTGAACTCGCTTGATTACTGGAAAACTAAATGCGATATGTTTGGTGTATACGGGTTGTCTTGACCTGGTGGATGAGGGCAGTAAGGGTTCGCGTAAACATTTTTTTTTAGTGACGGTAGGTTCGGGTAGAACATGTTGAACAATTGAATTGTTCATTATATTAGTAGGTGCACGTGTATTTTCTTCGTGAAATAGTGTATTACTCAAAGCACGCTAGGAAATAAATTATTAGAAACGCTATTGTTCTTTTAAACAAAGCATGATTTCTTTCTATTTTAGAAGTCCCCAGATATAAAAAACTCCATTCTATGGTCAATTACTCATCATATGACCCTATTTTAGGGCATTCCATGAAGGCAAAAATTAGTTCAATTAATTAAATATATCTCTGTATGTTGACTGAAATTTTGAGGAGAGCGAGGCATGGTGTTTAGGCATTATTAATTTGAATCTAAAGTGGCTAGAGATTATTGAATAGAGATTTTTGTAGGTTGATTTTGTTTCTAGAGGTAGTCGACCGAGCAAATAGTCTTAAATAAAGGGAACACAGCTATTTAATTTATCCACACTTATTTTTGACTTCAAAGCAAGCACTTTCAATACTGTTCTCCATTGAAAATTGTAGATAATTTTGGTAAGACTGGCTACCAGTTTGAGAGTTTTGTCGTTATGACTTATCCATTATGAATATAGTATATATATAGGATTTATACCGACCGAATTTGCAGCGTCATCTAAATTCCCATTCATTCGACAACATTTGTTCTCATTATGCGTCTAACCCCAGAGGAGTTCAAAAAAATACGTACGTTACACTGGACGGTCCGTGAAGTCGGAGACAAGTTGTACAATACAACAAGTAATGAGACGGATACAGCTTTATTTTGGTTTGATTTTATGCGTAATATCTTTGCTGTAAAATTCGCACAACAATCTGGTGTACAACTTATAACGGACTTCGATCAAACTCAACCAGTGTTACTCTCCGACGATCTCCAACTACATCTTCCACCACAACTTGAAACTGCAATGTACTACTGTCACAATAAAACACTACCCTTCATTTTTTCCATCAATATAACACACACTAATGTTTTCATAATGGGGATGGCTATCTTGACAATAATATTGATAATTGATATATCCGCGAAACCATCGCTTCCACCGTTCATTTAGTTGAATCAAAAAAAAGTTGAATCAGAAACAAAAAGTACATTTTTTAAATAGAAAAAGATTAGCGAATTTAATAAATTAAGAAAACTCAAACGAATTTCATTTTATTGTAAAAAAACATTGGATTCTTAATGAGGTATTAATTGAAATTTCGATGAAATTTTTTTGCAACCAACCTACGCATGCGGTAATTGTAATTAGCTCAGAGACACTGATGATTTAAAGGCGATCTATTTGAACGTTGTGAGGATCCCCTCACAAGAATACCATTTAAAATGTTATTACCAAATTTTACGCGATGAAATGTGTATAGGAAGGAAGAAAATGAAAATTTATTTGCAGCCGGGAGAATTAAAGGGGGCAAGGATGCGCACGGCCGAACTATGTGAAAATTGTAGTTGCGGATCTCTGCGTGAGGCTACGCACGGTAGCCCTTTTGTGCATACGCGTGGAATCCGCGGGAAGGTATCAAAAATCATCGATAAAGCTAATCCGATACGAGACCCGCCGTACTGAGGCGCGCGCCGCAGACATCTGCGCGTATTAACCGTCAGGTACGATATTTTTTTAGTGAGAGAAAACTCTCATAGTAGAATCACGGATAATAGACAGAGACGCACTCTGATAGGGACAGCTCAGCTGACCCAGTCCATATTGATGGGAGGAATTCCATTTCTCCGGGATAAATTCACGAAAAGAGGGAGGGATGGGAAAATTACTACGGACCAGCGTCGTCGATATTCTCTCTTCGTCGCCCGAACTGCCGTTTTCTCTCTCTCATCCTGGATATTATAATTTCTTTTTAAATAATCAAAGCCAGTCGCGAGGAACGCGCAAACGATCAGCAATAAAACTTTAATTTAACCTCCGGGAATCAAACAATCACTCGGTCTAATTAATCAACAAGACTAATAATAAATAAAAGGACAGCGATAATGAAAACAATAATGGAAAATAGAAACAATAATGAAATTTGAGTAGGAGATACGTCGGTCGACTCGGAAGGTTGGGATTGTTAGGAGTCGCGCGAAAATAATGAGAAAAATTAGGCGATTAGACTCGCCAAGATAATCAGGAGACGTTTAATTACGGAGGTAATTACTCGTCAATCAAGAAACCCCCCGGATGAGTCCAATGGACTAAATATTTCTTCGGAAATAGAAATCGAAAGTTACGAATTCGCGTTGAGTTTAGCGAAAATAATCCCAACCCGAGGAATCGACGGCGAAACCGGTGAAAAAGGAAATTGTTAAAGAAAATAAGATTAATTTACGGAATTTACGTAGTAAAACCTGAGAAAATCCACGATTTAAAGAAGATTGTAACGGTTAGCTCTAAAAGAAATAAATATGAAAAATTGATTACTGAAATTGGAAAAGCTGTGTGAACCCCATTGATTTCCGTGACCATTTTAAACCTCGCCCTGGACCAAGGAAACTAACGCAAGAGGAAATTCGTCGAAGGTATTTTGACTGCTGTCAATCCGGTGAGAAACGACGGAAGGAAAAGTTAACGGAAACATCACGGGGAAAAATATTTAAGGGAAAAGAATTATTGGAAGGTTCATCACAGTTTTCTGGCGCCCGAATAACGGACTCGAAACGAGGGATTAGAAACCACAGTTGCTGAAATTAAAAGAAAAATCGACAATCAATAACGCGAGTAAAACTAAAAACGGTAAACTAATAATTAATTAACCGCGAAATTAACTAAACCCCGAAGATAACCCTCGACTAATCGAAACACAATGGTTAAACCCGAAAAGGATAAAGTGTCATGGATTTATAAAGCCAATAAGGCATTATTGCAAGAAAAGCTGAGAGAACGAGGTCTACCTGTCGATGGTACAGCTGAAGAGTTACGAACCAGACTCAGAGCTCTATTCGACGTCTCGGATAGCACATCCAGTCGGAGAACCAGCAGGATTCCAACTCGTGCTAACAGTTCCACCCGGAAGAAGACCCCAGAAACACCTCGGAAGATGAGTACTGGTGACAAAACCCTTACTCAGGAAGATACGCTCATTACAGAGGAACCATCAGCCGAAGGCGATATGTTGTCACACCTCAGCGTCTGAGGAAGGCTCTAGCCGAAGTACAGAAGGAATTAGACAACAACGAGAAACCCAAACCACAGAGAATGACTCGTAGTGAACCACAGACACCCAAGGGACAACGACGACCTGAAGAGGAGATTGACCTCGATGGCATTGAGGTTTTGGAATCGATAAGAAGCTCTCCAACGAAGATGCCTCCACCGAAAGCACCTGCCCCAAGGTCAGGAGCTCGAATAGTCACCGATGTACAAGTACATGCAGGTGACCAGGAAGAGAAGAGGATTCTCGATCAAATCAGAGAACAGAAACGAGCTAGAAGAGACCAAGAAACTGAGGATCGGGAACGCGACGACCGTGAAAATCGTCAATTTACCTCGACACCACTCGTGGATCCTCCATCACGACGTTCTCACCAGGATCCATCTGCTAAAGAGACGCCAAAACTCAAGAAGTATCAGGAAGTCTCTTACGAATGGGAAGGAAGACAGAGTAGAGGTGCCATACCTAGAAGAGTCGTTACACCTAGAATACGTTCTCCAACAAGAGAATACCAGGCTGACCACCCTCAACAGAGAGATTTTTCAGGTTCCAGAACAGCATGTCGTAACCTAAATGAAGACTATGAACGTCACCAACGAGGTCGTGAACAGTATCACGAGAGATACCCCGAAACCCCGAGAAAACACCGCGAAGACTATTACAGGTATCCTGAAGAGTTCAGACATCTGGAAAGGCGTGACGATCGTGAGCAGATGTACTACGAACATTATCCTAACGATAAACGTAGAAGTGGGGCATATACTCCACACTCAGAGAGAAGAAGTTACGCGGGTAGTCACTACGACAGGGACAGAAGTCGTGAGCGATGGTACCCACATTCAGAACATGATGATAGGGAGTATCACCGCAGAAGGAATCACCAGGAGAGGTATTCTGATAGGCCCAACTACCCAATGAGTTATGGAGACCTGAGACCAGCCGACACTATCAGGAAGTGGAACGTCACATATGACGGGAATGATAACGTCCATAGCTTCATCGAGAGAATTGAGGAATTAAGAGACAGCTCACAAATTCCTGATCGCATGCTGATCGATCATGTCCCAATACTGCTGAAGGGTGAAGCTCTCGGCTGGTATCGGAACAACAAGAGACCATGGTATCGGTGGGAACACTTCATCCACGACTTGAAGGAGTATTTCTTGCCATTGGATAATATTGATCAGCTGGAAGATAAAATTCGCGATCGCATGCAAAAGCCTAACAAACGGATCAGGACATATGTCACTGAAGTACAGACCCTGATGAGGAGACATGGCAGCATGTCTGTCCACGAACAAGTCAATAGACTTTATCGGAACATGCTTAAACAATACAAGATACCCATCAAGAGGGGAAGTCTCCGCTCAATAAATGACTTGGTGAGGGCTGGAAACGAGTTCGAAGTAAACGTTTTGGGGATGGTGGATGGAAACCACTGCTCAGGCAATACACAGAACATGAAGAGCAAGGACAAGGACGAGAAAAGTTCCAAGGACAACAATGAGAACTCTAAACCCAGGAAAAGGGTTGAGGTAGCCGCGGTTGGCCAACAAAATTACGATAGATCCAAGTGTTGTTGGAAATGCAGTCAAGAAGGCCACCGGACCAACAATTGCAAAAACCAACAGGTAAAATTTTGTTCATGGTGTGGAGAGCGAAATACCTGGACACGAGACTGCAAATGCGAGAAACCGGAATGGTTAGCTCAGAAAATTTCTAGACAGCGAGGAGCGCACATGAAGTGGAGGCAGGGAACAAACCATCCAACACTGCCCCAACAGAAACAGCAGGAACTACAGCACCACCAATACCCACAGCTCCACCAACGCAACCATCGATCCCAGCAGCAGGGTCGAGTAATCAGAAAAATCCTACGAATTTACTATTAAAATTGATTGATGACAGGATTTACGTCGACGTGTGGATCTGCGGACATTTGTATAAGGCTCTGGTAGATACAGGGTCAGTGAAATCGTATATCGGAGGCAACGGGTGGAAGACAATCTCATCCAGAAGTCCAAGCACACGGCTGTTGAGAACTAAGCATGCCGTGACCGTTGCTGATGGCAGGAGTGTCGACATAAAAGGCAAGGTCAAGTTGAGAGCTCATATTGGGGATCGAAACGACATCTTCAAATTTTACGTCATGGAAAACTTGCCGATTGACATGATCATCGGCATCGACATTATTAAGCAAACCAAGATGGGATTTAGTTTCGAAGCAGTGGAAGACGATAGCTCGGACGACGAAAGCCCAGTCAATCACATCAGTTGTGGATGGGTGAACGTTGTAGACAATGAGGAAAGGGAACCTGGAGGGACCAATGAAACACCAGATGAGGGGAATGAGACGCAGAATCTAGACCTCAGAAATTCAACACAGGATGAAAATAATGAAGAGGAGAGAGTCCGAAAATCTCTCGAAAGAATTGCGATAGAGGTGAATAAAGCCAAGATTATCGCAACCCCGACGCACTTGACAGAACATGTCATCAGGCTGAAACCTGGAGTAGAACCTGTTAAATTCAGGTAATTACCACGCAATCCAGCCATGCTGAAGGTAATCAACGGATCGGATTATCGGATTATCGAAAGATCGCATAGTTCGTGGAACTCCCCAATCGTCATGGTGAAAAAGAGAGATGGATCATATAGGTTTTGTATAGACTTCCGAAAGGTCAACGAGGTCACAATTAAAGACGCATACCCGCTGCCCCACGTCAACAACATGCTGAATAAATTGAAAAATGCCAGATTTATATCAACGTTGGACCTGAAGAGCGGGTATTGGCAAGTACCTCTTGCTGAAGACAGTAGGCCGATCACCGCGTTCACTGTACCCGGTAGAGGGTTGATGCAGTTTAGGGTTTTACCTTTTGGTCTACACTCAGCGGGAGCAACCTTCTAGAGACTCCTGGATATTGTGATCGGTCCAGAGTTCGAGGACATTGCTGGAGCATATCTCGATGACATTTACGTTATTGGTAAGACACTGGAGGAGCACGAGAGGAACCTGACGCTCGTTCTTCAACGACTACGTGAGGCAAACCTCGTGATTAATATCGACAAAAGTAAATTTCTCCAAGAAGAAGTGAAATACCTTGGTCATGTGGTCGGCAGATACGGAATACGCACGGACCCAGACAAGGTACGTGCTATTGCTGACATGGAAGCACCAACATCAGTGAAGGAACTGAGGAGATTCATCGGAATGGTCTCGTGGTACAGAAGATTTATTCCAGACTGGGCCACCCTGACTAAACCCTTAACAAACTTGCTGCAAAAATCTCGAAGTTGGCAATGGACACAAGAGGAGCAGAAAGTATTCGAGATCATCAAGAACAAATTGACGAATGCACCGATTCTGGCTGCGCCAGATTTCAACCGTACATTTTATTTGCAGACTGATGCGAGTGATGAAGGTTGTGACGAGGCAGAATTTTGCGCCCCCCCCCCCCTGCCCCCTAATTAATACAGCTTATTTTTCCTAGGTTAAGTTAGGTTTAAGTTACTGCTTTTTCGCCACCGTTGGGCAACCAATGCCCAGATCTTCCTTACCCCCGTCCCCGTTTCCCCCCCGCCCTAGCACTCACGCATCCAGGAAGAGGATCCCACGTGACCCCGAAGAAAGAGACATCCCCCGTGCGAGATTCCCAGATGAGAAGGAGAAGGACGCCCGATGGCCCCCCCAAGCCCAGGATAGAGGAAGTGAAAATGATTGGCAGCTATCACTCGTGCCACAACTGCCCCACGAGTCACTGCCTCATAAAGCAACGAAGTTACCCCAAAAGACTCCCGTGAAGAAGTGCCCAGGAAAGACCCTGAAAAAGTGTTAATAAGGAGTAAAAGTGTGAAGAGACAAAGTGTGAGAAGAGAGACTGTGTGAAGGAGAAATACTGTGAAGGACTAAATTTTGTGTGTGAGAGGAACGATTGCGAAAACTGGTGAAGGAGAAAGAGAGTAATCTTGTGTGGACGAACAGTTGAGAGTAATCTCGTCTGGAGGACCCGATTTGCCGAGAGGAAAATTGTACGGCTGAACATCTTGGAGAGGATCCGAGGAGAGCCGAGAGAAGGAAGGAAGGAGGCAAAAGCCCAGAGGAAAACCGAGAGAATTCTGAGGACACCATTCCCCGTGAGTGCCCCATTTTTTTATTCCCTGCCCCAACGAATTTCCCTGCCCCGTGTCCATTTCCCCCCAACGGTGAGCCTCCAGTAAATGTATTTTAGTTGTAGATTAAGCCCCCTATTAATTATTACCTTTTCAGTCGGCCCCCCTCACTTCTCCCCCTCTTTCCAGAGTTAGAGTCACCCCTTCTTTTTATTATATTATTTCACGTAGCCGCAAGTGAGTTGGCCTTACCCCCCACCCTCGAGTTATTAGTTAAAAGGCCCGAATTATTTGTTATATTAATATGTTGTGATGAGATCAGAATACAGAACCAATTTATAAATTCCCCCGAGTAATTATTGAGAATCCCCTCCCTCTTATTATTTCAGGTCCTCCCATAAATTATAATAAAGTTCCCTTTCATTTTTCAGATTATCGTAAATTCCCCAATATCGTGCCTTCGTCGGGAATTATTATATTTTAATTCCCCGGCCAAGGTCACAAGGTCTAGGCGTAATCCTAACGCAGAAATATGAGACGGGGGAGAAGGTAATCGCTTATGCTAGTAGAACACTATCCAAGGCCGAGAAAAACTATCACACCACAGAGAAAGAATGTTTAGGGATAGTCTGGGGAATAAAGAAGATGAGGTCTTACCTGGAGGAATATCAGTTCACCGTTGTTACTGATCACCAGTCCCTGAAATGGCTATTGAAAATGGAGAACCCAACTGGTCGAGTAGGTCGTTGGAGTATATTTTTACAACAATATGACTTTACGGTATTGTATCGTAAGGGAATCGATAACCTCGTAGCAGATACCCTCTCGAGATGCCCGAATATTCAGAAAGCTGATGAAGAAGACGAGGAAGAAGAGGGCATAATCATGACAGTGGACACAGATACCAGTTGCAAATGGTATCAGGAAACGATGAAAAGAGTACGAGAAAACCCTGAGAGATTCCCAGATCTTTCAATCAGGAATAACCGGCTGTATCGACACGTTTACCACCAACATGACTTCTTATCCAGACAAGGTGAAGCATGGAAGTTGTGCGTCCCGACGTCGCAACGCAAGCGTGTCCTCCAAGAAAATCATGATTCGCCGACTGCGGGACATCTCGGAATTGCAAAAACGATAGGTCGAATTGCTCAATACTATTACTGGCCAGCGATGCACAGGGACATCAAAAATTATGTCCGCTCGTGTGGAAAGTGCCAGGACTTCAAGGTGCCACAACGAAGACCTGCTGGTACCATGAGCACGACATACGCCTCACAGCCCTGGGAGGTCGTATCTATTGATATCGTTGGATCAATGACGAGATCGTCTCAAGGTCACTCGTATTTGCTAGTAATCCAAGATAAGTTCACCAAGTGGTTGGAGATCCAACCACTCAGGAAGGCTGTAGCAGAGACCATCGTTAAAATTTTTAAAGATAGGATCATTCTCCGTTTCGGCTGCCCCAAGGTTTTGATATCAGACAACGGTAGCCAATTCACAAGCACCCAGTTTACTGAATTACTGAGAGATTACGGGATTCAACATCAGAGAACACCACCGTATTCACCCCAATGCAACCCGGTGGAAAGGACCAATAGAGTCGTGAAAACTATGATTGGGGAATTCATCGAAGGAAGTCAAAGGTCATGGGATCGATATCTCCCAGAACTAATGTTTGCCTATAACACGGCAAAACACGAAGCAACGCAATCCGCACCAGCCTTTCTAAATTACGGGCGAGAACTAATGCAACCTAAATCGCTAATATCAGAGACAGAGAGAGAGAGAGGTCGGGTCCAGCAGTCGATGACAATCAGAGACTCAGGAAACTCCAAGAGATTCGCGAATTAGTCGAAATTCATGCATCCAAAGCATTCACCGATCAAAGCAAGTACTATGACGCGAAAAGGAGTACTTGGAAACCTTTAGTTGGAGATCGGGTGGCCAAGAGAGAATATCCCCTATCGTCCGCGATCGACAATTTCAGTGCTAAACTAGCACCTAAATTCACGGGTAGGTTTACGGTGAAATCCATTGTAAGTCCGGCAGAGTATGAGATAATAGACGATAACAGTGTAGGGCAACTAGTGCACGTCAAGGATCTCAAACCGTATTTCGAATAATCAGTCAAGGGTTATTAGGGTTGTACTCGTAATTATCGCTGTCATTGTTGTCAGTAAAATGTAGCTATTGTTTTAATTGGTTTTGGTATCAGTTCGATTATTTATTTTATTTGGTTAAGAGTCTAGGATGGATTTTTACGGAATGATGGAGTTTGAGGAGGAGTGGGCGTCATTCGACCGTGGGTTGTTTACCAGAACCGAACGCGAACTAATCCCACCACCAAGACGGATCGACAAAGGAGCATCAACGGCGGTCTCTCCTGCTGCGCTCAAACTCTGCGGTTCAGAGAGATCTCAGGGAATGAACGACGAATTACGGGAAGAATCGGAAATCACGCAGACATTAGATGTTGATGGAGAGGATACAGAGGGCGAAGAGCCAATGCTAGTGGTTGACGAGTCAATAGAGGAATCGACAGTTGACGAACTTGATACTCCGGTACCCGAGGAAGTTCAGAAGGCACGCAGTCGCCAAGCAACCCTCGAGTCACTGAAACCAGAGGATACGTCGACTTACCAGGAGAATCAGGTTAGGGCATTGTTAAAAGGAAAAGAGGTGATGAAGTCAGACTGGGAACGTAGTTTGATAGTCGGAGCCTCAGTTAGAGATTTCAGCCAGACCACTGCGGAAGTGCAGGAGAGAGTGGAACTCATACGAAGTATCCCTCGCAATTTGAGGATACCTCGTCTGGTGCCAAACCCTGAAAGGAGGCGAGAGGAATTCGCAAACACGAGACGTGAAGGCAAAGTTATTACGCGAGTTTATCACGACATTTGTAGCGGGGAGCCTATACATCCCCGGATCAACAATTATACCGACGCATGAACCATAAAAGATAACCAGGATCAGCTGAAGAGGCTAAAGACCTACCATTATATCAACCATTCCCACTGACTCAGCTGACGCCCCAAATTCAAAGATATAAAATCGGATTATGAACCATTAATCTCCAGTCGCGGAAAAATCGTGAAACTATACTGTTCTCACTCTTTGGAGATTTAGAATTCGAGTCATATAAGTCTTTTAAATCGGACTAGCGCCACGGCACCGATAAAACAATATCTTTTTGAATTACGTAACTTCTCCGTAACATCGATAGTTTTCGGTAAAATTGATCGTCGCCTGAGATCCGTAAAGTTGTGACATTTAAGAATTTTCTCCATAAACACCTTTGAAATCATCAAGAGCTCCCGCGGCTCCAAGTGCTCTTTTTGAAACAAATTTTAAAATGTGACTTCTCTTTTCTTTCCAAATCAGAAACGCAGATTTTGGAAATTCCGTCGGTTTTAGAAGTAATAAAGCCGGTCGTGTGTGTTAATATTCAGTGAGGCCGAAATACATTGAGGCTCACTGTATTTTTCAACAAATTTCCTACGCCCAGAGAACAAAGAGTTACACCTCTGGTTAAATAAAAATTGTAACCAAATAAGAACTGTAAGTAACACTACTTTGTAAATTTCATTTTGTCATGCGAATTTTGAATTATATAGAATCAAATAAAAGATCACTCTAAATTGTCAAGAATCACATTGTTCTAAAGGAATATCAATTACAAGTTGTACAAAAGATCGGCATAAATAAACATTCTGAGCAGGCATTAAAAATCTGGCTTAAAAAGAGTTGAAAGTACTCCTCTGTCCCAGACATTTTAATTAACTCTTTCAGAAACGAAAGGAATATAAGAATTATTTGCATCTTATAAGGAAAAACTTCGACAAACTTTTCGGGAACGAGTCCATGAGCAACACTCCGACTCAAATTATTTTTATTACCGTTAATTCGGAGGCGCATTTATTTTAACAATAAATAACGTGGTTTCCCGACCACTAGGCCCGGACATAACAAATAAAAATTGGTGGCAGCGGT